>NC_048275.1:30140409-30327909 GCF_009762535.1 Notolabrus celidotus
AATGCCACTTTGACCGCTTTTATAAAATAATTTTCTTACTTTTACATGCATCAAACTGAACATAAGCAGAAAGACATCTGTGAAGGTCTCCGCCAGTCTGAAGGTAAAATATGTGCAGAGAGAAGATCCAGTGTGGAGATGAGATCATGTTTGTGGTGGGAGGGAGAGTGAAAGAGACGAGAATAATGGAGACACTGTATGGAAACCATTAGAGTGAAGGACACACACACACGCACGTATGCACATGCACACACACACACACAACAGCAGTGTTATACTCTACAAATGATAAGTTACATTACAAAGCTTTAACTATCTAAGGTTCATCACTTGTCATGCCACACAAGGAAGATAAGCAGTGATTGTGTATGTGCGTGTGTGTGCAGCGCATGTGTGAGTGTCATGCGTTGCGTGTGTTTGTGTGATTTTCAAAGTCATCCATTAAATATGCAGTCTACACATCAGTCGAAAGGAATCCTTTTTTCCACCAAGATTCTTTGAAAGAAAAAAATTCTATGTCTTAAAGGTGACATATCATGCAAAATGGACTTTTGAATGGTTCTCTACCTGAAAGATGTTTCCCTGTTATGTCTACAAACCCCCACTAGAAGGAAAAAAAAATCCATTCTGCCCTGTTCTGATTGCTCACCTTTCTGTAAATGTGTGTGAAACGAGCCGTTTCAGACTTCCGTGTTTTTGTTACGTAACAACAATATCCGGTCTGTCACGGAGTCAGAGCTCGGAGCTTGATCAGCCCATATACTGTATAAAATAATACTGAATCCCTCCCCCGTTTTTCATTACCTGCACAAATGTGTGCTAACAAGGAGCTTAGGAGGGAGGCATGCTAGTTGTAGGCTGTCTTAATAAACACAAAGGTCGGTTTTTACTCCCCACGTCTGCAGATTTGAAGATCTAGTGGATGATTTTTTTTTTATCATGGATAAGTGCTAGCGCTAGTTAGCATAGCCACATAGCTACATGTTCATAGCTGTAAGCTGTAGCTGTGTACCAAGGACACACGTCGACATACTGACAAATAAAACAACAAACACTAAATCTATGACCAATCCTTCAGAAAAGGTCCTGCTACAGGCGCCTCTCCGTCAGGATCAGATTCTGGATCAGATTCAGAGGGTTGAAGTAACGTGATCTCTGAGCAGCCGTGTATATTCAGCTAACATGTAAACATTAGATCAACGTGCTGCACAGCCGAGGCACATCCACTTCCTGAGGGGCGTGGTCAGAGGGAAAACAGAGTGTTCTGAGGAGGACTGAAGAAGAGGGGTTTTCAGGCAGACCAAAATCTGATTTCAAAGTGTTTTTTTGAGCATAAACTTTAAAGACATGTTTTGGAGACCTCTTAGACCAATATATATTGATGAAAAAAGCGTGATATGTCACCTTTAAAGCAAAAATTCGTCAGTGATTTTTCGACTTTGAGGCATTCAAAATGAAGGTCAACAAATCGTTTAGAAAGTAGTCAACATCTATAACCCAAGAGGATCGTGCGTTCTGATTGGTTTGAGGGTGGGGATTATCGTCAGATAACAGTACAGCTAAAGAATTCCACAGGTTGTTCAAACTTATTATTTTCAAGATAACTGTGTATCATGTATGTGACCATCTAATCTACAATCAAATGTAAAGCACTGGTTAGTTAGCGATTAACAAGAAATGAGGAGCCAGATTCAAATCTGTTGCTAGAGTTTATGTCCAAGAGCATCATTCACTTATTTTTTTACCTCTAATTTTAATTGCTAATAACTTTTTAAATAATTGTTACTTTATATGCTCTTGTTTGCTTTATATATATTTTTTGCACAGTCTACTTGCTACTGTGACACTTGAATTTCCCCGTTGTGGGGACGAGTAAAGGACTTTCTTATCTAATCTTATCTTATTTTAGTGAAACGCTGCAAAATCTGGGTGCAAAGTAATATTCAGAAGCGCTACGTGCTAAACCCTTGAATGTTTGGTATGTAATTATGGATATGTTTAGGGGGGGAGATGAATAAGATCAGTCAGAGTCATCTCCCTTTCAAAGACTAGGAGTACCTGCATCTGGTACAATCCTAAGTCCTTCAGTTTTTGGTCAACAAGACGGACTGTCATGTAGTTTAGTTCACACAAGAAGCTCCTCTTTTTGAGTTACAAATTTAGTAAACAATGAACTCTCACATTTCCATTTGTCCAACAGTGTAGTGATATATGTTTTCTAAAAACTGTCACTTGAAGTTCAGAAGAGCATCTATATTAGAAACAAAGAACTCAAAACATTTCCCCCGCTGTTATTCCTTGTCACTGCTTGTCATTACCTCTGTTCATGAGTAATCCAAAGATGCTGAACATGACAATGTGAAGTAGACCTTTATTTACTATGTTCACAAGAGTAAAGGATGATGTATAGTGAGCAGGCAGTCATAGCAGTTTGGAATCCCAACAAGGTGGGGTCTTGTCACACTATGCCCACCCCGTTGGTATTTTGAACAGATGCATGAAATGGTCTCATCACCTGATGACGGTCTTCTGCCTTCTATCTCCTGGCCCGTAACTTTTATAATTTCTTGTCATTTTTATTTCCCCAGCTCCTCTCGTCTCCAAACCTCCCTTCCTTTTTCTGCACTATTTCTCTCATATCTGTTTCTTTTGTTTGCTGTAGACAAACCACAAACGTTATTCTGCTAAAGAAGAAGAAGAAGAGGGAAATGAGGCCGGGGCCAAGGTCAATGCATCCAGGTATTTATTTGCATAATAGAGGCACAGCTGCAGGAGCATGAAAGGTCAGCCTCTTTTTCAATATGAGACACTCACAACATGATTGATTTTGTCTGAAAATTAAAAGGTATGAACATGCTGAGATGATGCACTTTTTTTTTTGGTTATGACTCTTTTTTTCAGGGTAATATTGCTGAACTCCATACCATCGCTCAATGTGCCTTTTTTTTTTTTAAAGATGTCTTCACTACCAAAGAAATCTCCTGACACTTTTCTGAATACCCATGAATAAAGATAAAATATGAAGTTTCAACACTAGACTTGACTCATGTGTAAATCTATGATGTCATGATCTCTGTCAAATCAGTTCATGAGAGAATTATGGATAATTTTGTGTTTGTTTTAAATCCATAGCATAAATGCTGATTAGCTTGCTGGTGGCTAAATTTCCCCTTCATCTTGAATCACACCCCCGAGAAATGTCCTTTGCCATTAACTCATTCTCCCTCCTTCTCCTCCTACCCCTCCTCCAACCCTCTCTAAGATTAAAAATCCTCCTTTTTTCTCTCCTCTGTAATTTTTGTCGCTCATCTTTTCGTTTAAATGTATATATTTCCCTTCCTGACAGCCTTTACTTCCATGTCCATCCACACTCTGTGTCAATGACCTTGGGAAAAACTGCCATCTGTCTGTGTGGAAACAGCACAGGACAGGTGACTCACACACACACACACACACACACCACACACACACACACGCGGGCGCACTCTGGATTTCCTTTTTGCTATTTATAGAACCTGGACTTGCTTTAACAGCTGCTAATAATAGACTGATGGCTGTGTGTATGTGCATGTGTGTGTGTGTGTGTGTGTGTGTGTGTGTGTGTGTGTGTGTGTGTGTGTGTATCTGTGTGTGTGTGAGTGTGTCAACAGACTGTAGCAGTGATAATATGATTTATAAATGATTCACCTGTAGAAAGAGAGAGAGAGAGAGAGAGAGAGAGAGAAATCGGGCTGTTGTTGTTGTAATTTTTGATAAGGCCAAAGAGCTATTCATATAACAGCTATCTTTTGTGTCAGTGGTTTGGTTGTTTGATGTTAATCATTTAGGAGTTGCCATGTTTAGAGAACATATTGTATAGAGCAGTAACTTCATAAAGATGGCTTCGTCCCCATGTCCCCTTTGTATAGAAAGTGATGCCAAAATGCTGTTGACAGCACTGGTGACGTCATTTGGTGCCTCTGTGCAGCCGTGATCAACTAGTGGAACAGCAGTATTGATTTCTCACCCTGTCTGCTTTTCAAAACACACACCTAACTTACTGATAAAATGGTAAAGATCCCTCAGGTTAGTTACAGTCCACAGCAGTAAAAGCAATGTGTTGGTTGAAGCATAACCTCACTATTACCACATTGCAGCATACTCAGCAAAGATAAAAGCACAAAAGTAATTGAATACTATCCAAATTAGCAGTAATTCAACCACAGAAAGACTCTGTAACATGTCGTCTGTATGTTGTTCTCTGTATACTGGACCCAGCTGCTCCAGGCTGATCTGAGCTGCGCAACACTTTAAAATGAAGAGGAACTATCAATGTTTTGCTGTTATTTTTGGGGAGCTGCCATGTCGTCCATTTAAGACTCCTCCTCTTTAAGTATAGACCAAATCACTATAATGTTTGTACAACTACAGACTCTCTAAGTGGCAAATATATTGATATAGGGTACCATGGGGTGAGAGTTTGCCTTGCTTTTGTTCTGAAAGCCAAACCACAACATGCTGCATACGTTTTTAGAGCAGTTGTTGCCGACAAGGCCAGAAGAGAGCCTTTCATGATGAAATGTCTGGTGCTGACATTTTTCCCAAAGAAAGGTTATGTATCATTTAGGAGATGTTTAAACAGACAACAAAACTGTTTTTTACTGAAGAGATGTTACATTTTTTTAAAAGACCGAATGCTTATCCTAAATATCAACCTGATGTGTGGGCTGTTCTTACACACAGTCAGTTAGTTCATAGACAGGACAAGTGACGAACTGTCTGAATAAAAACTGCAGAAAATGAGCAGAAGTGTCGGTTTCCAGCAGATCAAAGCTTCACCAGAGAGAGAAGAGGCACCGAGAGGCTGCTGCTGCCGCCAGCGGGGAGATCTGACTGAAAGCACCAATCTGGGAAACATTCATCATAAGAACCACTTAGTAATGAAGACTTGTGCGCGCTAACACACACACACACACATGCACGCACCCACGCACACACACACACACACACACCCACGCACACACACACGCACACACACGCACACACACACACACACACACACAACTTTAAAAGTGCCAATTAAATTGGAATGAGCACACATCCTTCGATTAATATTGTAAATGCCATATGAATAATAAATTAACTAGCTCTTTGTGTGTCTCTCTGTGTGTGTGTGTGTGTGTGTGTGTGTGTGTGTGTGTGTGTGTGTGTGATGTAAGTGCTGAAAGATTATCCCCTTTAATAAAACATCCTCTTTTCCTCTCTAGTTTTTCCTCTTCTTGTCTTTCTGGTGATCTCCTTTGACCAAGTTGACGGCAAGAGTGAGCTTTGACCTTTGATCACTTCACTGCTCAATATGCTGCTGCAGGTAAATAAGGATGGCACGATGCAGGGTCAGCTCAGATCAGGTGCCCCACAGACTGATGCACAGTCTATGATTCAAAGGTTGCAGGTCTGATGCCTGATCTGCGACCACTTGGTGTATGTCATCCCCACTCTGTCTCTCTCAGCTGTCCAATCCAGTTAATGCAAAAGCCAAAAAATGACTCAAAAAAAGGGTGACACTCTCCCCTCCAGGTAGCTTTACAAACACCAGACACGCAGCTCTGAATAAATTCAGTGTAGGTGAGCCTATTTATAGCAGGTGGGGAAATCAGGGCAGCTTCTATAAATAGCCTAGAGGAATCTCCTCCTCTCTCTCCTTCTGAGGGTGTGGGTTTGCGTGTGTGTGCATAACACGACAATAGCTTGTTTTACCAACTCCTCCTTGTAGGGGTAGTCAAGCACACCAGAGATTCTTATCATAATGCTTCCATATCTGACAACATCCAGACTTTCCTGTTCTGTTATAGCTTTTAACAAAATGACACTTCAGATTATGAAGACTCGGAGAGCAAAAAAGTAGATAAAAATGTCATGTTTTTTAATGAAGGCATAAAAACCTGTTCATGAGAACCAAGCCACACCATCCAGATCACTAAAATTTGTACATACACCAACTCAAACCAAACCCAAGCTGCAGTTTGTCAAATTGAAGCATTGACAAAGAACAATGGTCAGGGCTGAGTTCTGGGAGCTGTCCAGGTGCTGATCAGACTGCTGGGATCTCTATGGGTGTTATACAGAATACAACCCACTCGAATTCCTTAGAGTCAAGTATCAAGCACTCACATCCATGTGAGTTCAAAGTTTTTGTTTCTGTGAGTTGATATGTAGCTGAAGTCAAAGTCTCAAGTCTGTTAATCATGAGAAACATTACCTCAGAACATCTAAAGAAAGAGCAAGTTCACATCTTTGTTGTATCATTTAAAAAGACCACATTTATCCACTATAGACAAGCACTTGGCAACAGGCGGCAAGGAAAAACTAGTTTCAAACTAGTTTCTTGATAGTAGGATAGGGAAGCAGAAAGAGAGAGTGGGATGGAGAGGAACAAACAGGAAAAAAGTCTCAACGCTGGGACACGTGTTATTCCAGCTTACATGGAAACAGATAACTTTTCTTAGTAATGTTTCATTGCACGAGAACTTGACAGTCAGTGTTTCTAGCTGTAATTGCTTCTCTGTGGTCTTTTTTTCTGATAAACATACAGGTTTTGTCAAACACTGTATATCCTTAATAGTGTCTGTCAGCTCCAGCTCAGCAGAAGTAAATCTAATCAATTGCTTTGAGGGAAATGTTGCAGCAAACTGTTCAGGATCGTACAATCTAGACACGATATTCTGCTCAAACAAACTAATGAAACATGAAATTGTTATGTTTTCTAGCCATGAGCAGGATATACTAAATCGAAGCTGCCATGCAGGAGAAAGTCTTGTCGAAATATGGCTTTTCATATTTGCCCCCAAACGATGCTGCTGGATATCAGCTTCCTGCAGAGAGAAGAATAATAAGTGGATGGATAAGAAGTCTAATAAGTGCCTCTGAGGAAAGAACATTTTCCTAAAATAAAGTCTACATCTTCTCTTCTTTAAAAGGCGTGATAAGAACTTCGCTCTCTCTCATACACTGTGTCTATCTCTCTCACTGTCTTCACATAAGTAGCTTAAATTCAGTTTCAAGACATTTCAGATTCGCACTGTAGAGTGACATAAACCCCTGAGGGGCTTGTGAGCATTTGAGAAAATCTGTGTGTAGTTAAAGTGGTGTATGCTTCAGTGTGTTGAGTGCCAGCAGATCGTGGGAACATTGGTGGCTGCGGGGCAGATTGGCAGTGGGACGCTGGACAGATAATTTCTTAGTCATCATCTTAATGAAGACCACTGAGCTGTGAATCCACAAAGCCACCAGGTCCTGCTGCATGCTGCTGCTTCCATTAACAAACTCTGTCAAATGAAAAACAAGCACATGTCTAAGATAAACCGGGCTTCTAGGAATTTATTTTCAACCACTTTTCTCCGGCATATTTGTTAGAGATTCAACAGAGTTCTCTCTGGAGTTAAAGAAGAGGTCATTTATAATGAGCAGCTGGTAACGCAAATTAGAATGCTACTAAACTGATTCCACGGTTGGTGGTCCTTCCATGGTGATGGACTCTTTTGAGCCTATTTGCAGTACAAATAAACATCAAACAGAACATTTCAGTTCAGGATTAAATTAACTACTTTAGGTGGATTAATTTGAAATGACATGTGTTAATCGGTTTGTCCCTGCTGTCAGGTCTGGGTGGTTAAAATGTGAACAGATTGATGTTTGCCTGAGGTTAGATTGAGTCCATTCGTGCTTAATTGCACCAGTTAGCCAGCACAGGTGTGTAGGTTTTTGACATGACTGATTTCATCAGGATGAGCACTGGATTTTGACCAAGGAGAGTCTTTAATCGAGTCAAATGTGGGACAAAACTCAACACTGATTTATCTCTTTTACACTAATTACCTCTTCCAAGACCAAAGCAAACTTTGGCAGTTTCACTAGTCAACCAAAGTTTGCTTAGGTTTAGGAAACAAGATAACATGATGAAATAATACATCAACACTGACTTTTGCATCTTAACAGGACATAAACATATGAGGTCTGTAATTTCATCAGAGGTACACTTCAACTATGAGAGACAAAATGAGAAAAAAAAATCCAGGAAATCACATTGTAGGATTTTTAAAGAATTTATTTGTAAATTATGGTGGAAAATAAGTATTTGGTCAATAACAAAAGTTCAACTCAATACTTGATGTTTTGGGGCTGTCGCTGGGCAACACGGACTTTCAACTCCCTCCACAAATTTTCTATGGGGTTGAGGTCTGGAGACTGGCTAGGCCACTCCAGGACCTTGAAATGCTTTTTACGGAGCCACTCCTTCGTTGCCCGAGCGGTGTGTTGGGATCATTGTCATGCTGGAGGACCCAGCCACGTTCCCTCTTCAATGCTCTCACCGATGGAAGGAGCTTTTGGCTTAAAATCTCACGATACATGGCCCTGTTCATTCTTCCCTTAACACGGATCAGTCGTCCTGTCCCCTTCGCAGAAAAACAGCCCCAAAGCATGAGGTTTCCACCCCCATGCTTCACAGTAGGTATGGTGTTCTTGGGATGCAACTCAGAATTCTTCTTCCTCCAAACACGGCGAGTTGAGTTTTTAACCAAAAAGTTCTATTTTGGTTTCATCTGACCACATGATATTCTCCCAATCCTCTTCTGGATCATCCATAGGCTCTCTGGCAAACTTCAGACGGGCCTGGACATGTACTGGCTTAAGCAGGGGGACATGCCTGGAGCTGCAGGATTTGAGTCCCTCTCGGCGTAGTGTGTTACTGATGGTAGCCTTTGTTACTTTGGTCCCAGCTCTCTGCAGGTCATTCATCAGGTCCCTCTGTGTAGTTCTGGGATTTTTGCTCCCCGTTCTCATGATCATTTGACCCCAGGGGAGGAGATCTTGTGTGGGGCCCCAGATCAAGGGAGATTATCAATGGCCTAGTAGGTCTTCCATTTTCTTACAATTGCTCCCACAGTTGTTTTATTCACACCAACCTGCTTGCCTATTGTAGATTCACTCTTCCCAGCCTGGTGCAGGTCCACAATTTTCTTCCTGGTGCCCTTCGACAGCTCTTTGGTCTTGGCCATGGTTGAGTTTGGAGTCTGACTGTTGGAGGCTGTGGACAGGTGTCCTTTTATACAGATAATGAGTTCAAACAGGTGCCATTAATACAGGTAACGAGTGGAGGACAGAAGAGCTTCTTAAAGAAGAAGTTACAGGTCTGTGAGAGCCAGAAATCTTGCTTGTTTGTGGGTGACCAAATACTTATTTTCCACCATAATTTACAAATAAATTCTTTAAAAATCCTACAATGTGATTTCCTGGATTTTTTTTTCTCATTTTGTCTCTCATAGTTGAAGTGTACCTCTGATGAAAATTACAGACCTCTCTCATCTTTCTAAGTAGGAGAACTTGCAAAATCAGTGGCTGACTAAATACTTTTTGCCCCACTGTACATGTGTGAGAGCTTCATAAGTGTTGGGTTGATATCAGTCCCAACCCAGATTGCTTCAGAAGCCCTTACCATTAGTTTATAAAAGTCTGTATGACTGGGGTGAAGAACATGCTCATTTATAATTCACCATTTTTAAAGCTTATATTATCTGCATTATTATTTGTTAAAAATGTTTGCTCATGTTTGGTGGGGTTTTTTTTTTTCGGTCAAAGTATGTCTACATGTTCAGGTCTAAACCTTCATCGCTAATCTATTGTATATCAGGCTGGCCAATTGGACCTGACGCACAGTGTGTACAGCTGAGAGGAAGGAGAAGCAGAAGAAGAAGATAAGGAGTAGAAAAAAAGGTAAGAGGCAACAGATTTGGAAAGCTTTGGTGCACTACTCAAGATAACAAGATGTGCACTGCCAAACCAACCTCTGGACATATTTACATCCTGTAACAGGCTGATGCGAGATATGCGGAGGTGAGTGGATTTCTCCTTCCTTTATATGGTCTATGAATGGTTGGCAGACCAGCTTAAAGGTGCCACTGCCACCAAGTGTATTGCAGTTTACCACAGAGAGTAGATTTAGGGCTGGTAGTGAAGTTTGGGCACAAATGATAAAATCAGTGGCCCTAAAATATTGTCATATACAGAAAAGGCTGCAAAAATATTAGAATTAATCTTTATTGGAAATATTTTTAAACAATTGCTTTTTTGTTAACATCTTAAATTACTCACACTGATAAACAAGAGATGCCCAAGATAGCCCAGAATGGTGAAAGCATTGATATCTTCACTGAGATTTGACTTGTCCTCAAACACTGCTGATGAACAGCTTCTCTAAAACTAAGAGAGAAAAAAACAGACCAGAGGTCATTCTAAAACAATTTAATGCCTCACTACACTTGTTTGGTCAAAACAGTAAAGCTGACACTCCAAAAGGCAAACTTCATGATGACACAGTGAGTTCAGTTTAGTTTCAGGGCTGGGGTCATGATTTCTAACTGAACCAAACAACAAAATAGTCATTGCTAGCTTAACTTGATTTCACACAACATCCTCCAACATCCTTAACAGCACAGCCAGCAGTGTCTTTCTGCTGACAGTAAACGCATCACTGAATGTACTACAACCTCTCTCTGGCTGCCAACAACGCTGATAACAGTAACGCTACTCTCCATCAGCTTAGCCAGTTAGCATAGCCTGTAACCCTGGTGAGAAAGAAATTAGCTACGCTATGCTTCGAGACACACACACCCACACACAAACACACACAAACACACACACAAACACACACACACACACACACATGCGATCTCTCTCTATCTCTCTCTCTCTCTCTCTCTCACACACACACACACACACACACACACACACATACAAACACACACACACACACACGCATGCTTTGCACCTGGGGTGTTCCTGCTGGTTAGCCTCAGCTCTGAATTAGCAGTTCTGGTTGAATTGGTTGGTTTTATACAACGATGATGATAAGCCTGCAGGTCATTGTGACAGCCTGCCTTCTCTCTGTGGGAGAGGATGCATGAAGTCCAACTTAACTTCATTTATATCACAGAGGGGGGGATGTGTTGTGGCACGATTTTTTATGCAGGGCTTTATTTCTGGCTGAGTAATTTTACAATGCTGAAACAGAACTCCAACTTTAGTATTTGAATGCTTCTTTCATTGCTTGAGAAAGGTGACTACAGCTGACTGGTGGAACCTTTTAGCACTGATATACCACAACAGTTTTTTAAACGAAACTAAACCAATACTCTGCCTCTGTACCTGTACACTGAATAAATACGGATGCCATATGGCTGTCCCACAGTGTGTAAAATCGATAAATTGTTTAAAAACATTTGACAACACAACAGCTACCCCAAGTGAAGCCAAAAGCTTTAAACCTCTTCCTGATACTGGCTGCAGTACAGGGCTTAAATCTCATCTCCTAAATTATAGCAGATGGAACATGGGTCCAATCAGAACATTAAAATACATGCCGAACACATTTTCTCAAATGGAATTTGTTTCATAGCAGATAGTTTGGTTCATGTTGATATTGGATGTTAAAAAGATGATTGACTGACAGCTCTGTTGACAAATGCTAGCTCCTGTAGAGTTCTCGACAGAATTAGCAGCATTAGAGGACTGTGAAAGAAAATGTAACAAACACTAACACAAGAGACATTAAACTTCCTCTAAACACGAGTGTGTGCTTCAAATCAACACAAGAATCTGTTCACCTGTAGACTGTACCAACCTGAGGGATCTTTATTGTTTTCTTGGTGAGTTCAATGTGCATTTTGGTTAGTAGAAGGGGTATAACTCAATCCTGCAGCTTCACTAGCCAGGTTGCTTAATCGCATGCCTTGGTTCCACCAGTGCAATATATCAGCACCTATTGATGAGGTGCTTTGGCTTCAGTTTCACAATTGGAGGAGATAGAGGTGCGCTGTCTATATAATATACAGTCATTGATGAAAACACAAAGCAACAACAAAGCTATTCCATTCTACTATTTACACAGACCCCTTTTTGGCTCTGTTCTCTGTTACTGGCCTTTATTAATGCCAGAATAATGCCCCCATTTCACCATCATACCTTTTAATTGGCTAGTTGGAAAAATGTGACGGTCCAGCCTTGAACAGGCTGTACCTAATCAAAAATGGAGGCCCTTAAGGTCAGGTTCTACTTTTTGTGAAAGTAGACCCTGAAATTTATATGAAGTGAAAGTAATCTGTTTCATGAGCAGACGATTTGTTGAGTATTTTTCCAATTTGCATTCATGCTTTTGTGGCGCAACAGCTGCTACATCTGTAACCAGGTGTGTGTGTGTGTGTGTGAACGAAAAGTCAGAACCAGAAGTGTGGATACCTCTAAATACATCTGTCAACACCACTGAATGTAAGAGCGCCTATATAGAGGGATGTAAAAGTAACATGTTTTTGGTGTCACCACATAGACTGACATCCCTCTGTCAATAAACCTAGCTGTATCTGAACTAGGACCACTGATAAAAGAGGCCAAAAACAGGATTTCAAAGCTCAGATCCCTTCGTGCTGTTCACACTATACAAGAGGACAGATTTTTACTGTATGTATCTTTCATGGAGATGTGACACCCACACAGCCTCTCTTAAAAACTTTGAAGGCCAAACATAAAAGCAGTAACACATGAAAGATTAGTTTATGTAACTGCAGGCAAGTTAACATTTAGCCTAAACTTGACAAGCTTGAATGTCAAATCCAGTGAAGTTCATATTTGACTTTCTTTTATCTGACAGTCACAGAAACTACTCAACATGATGATAATATTACAGTCACTGCTGGGTCTGGATATCAACATCCGTTGGTACGACCATGAAAGTCATTTCAAATCTTACCAGATTAAAAAAAAAACATACTGTAGCCGGAGGTTTTTTTCTATTTAATGGATGTTTTACCACTAAAGAACACACACACACCAGATGGCTCTGTCAAGGGCCAAGCACTTTGCCTTTCAGGGAAGAACAGTAAGATTCTGTTTGTATTTTGCTTGAAGCAAGAGGACAGAAAATCAGATATCACAGGTTTAATTTGTGACCAGCTTTGCTATTATTTTTCTGCAAAAACACTACCGATGAGAGGAGAAAGGGCTTCCTTTCCCTCCTTCAGCTGCTGAGCTATTAGACGACTGGTTTGTTTCAACCCACTCAAGCAGAAAGACCATCCAACCTACTCAACAAGCATAATGATGTCCTTTGGTTAGTTCTTTCCCTGTGTGTGTGTGTGTGTGTGTGTGTGTGTGTGTGTGTGTGTGTGTGTGTGTGTGGTGTGTGGTGTGTGTGTGTGTGTGTGTGTGTGTGTGTGTGTCAGTTGGTCGGTCAGGTTCTGCCTGCGGGCAACCAACAGGAAGTGGGACAGGAGAGGAGAGAAAGGAGAATCAGAGGACGGCAGAGAGAGAGAGAGAGAGAGAGAGAGAGAGAGAGAGAGAGAGAGAGAGAACTGTACACGCAGCAACCCAGATCCTTCATTCACAGTTCAGCCTCATTTATTGCCTTAAATATAAGCCCGGAAATAAGAACTTGGCGGGGTCAAAAGAGATTTGTAAGGGCTGTATTCACAGTTCAAATTTCTATGCGAGCACTTGAAATGATAAAACCTGTTCATCCACTGAGGATATGTTAATGTCTCAATTTAAGGAGAAAAAAGTCTTTCTTTTAATGTGAGTGCAAAGTGTGCCATCATCAGGCTAAAGGTTTTGTATTGTGATTTCAGCACACTGACCCCAATGGACATACTGTACACTGAATAAATGACCTATGCAGCTTAAACAGCTGAAGAGCTACTGAAAGGTCACCACCAAGGTGCTAAATGGAAGTTTAACACTCAAAAATGACTTCCCACGACACCCTTTATGTCTTTATAATGACAATTTGTGGCCAATGTATATGCTTTTCTGGGAAAATCTGTACAACATCTGCTAATGCGTGCCCAAGTCTTATCTCTTTTCAGCACCTGTAAACTCATTCAGAAATTAAGTCCACTAACTTAAAGCAAACAACTTCTGCCCAGCAATAGAGAAGTCACTTTTTAAAATACTTTTTGATACCACATCCCTCAAATATACAATTCTGTTTGGTTAACATTGTTTAGTACCCAAAGTTCCTTTAAAAAATTTTTTTTTATCTGCAGTCATATTGTTAACCCAAAGTTGCCGCGAGCAAAAGAGAGAAAGCTTTGGAAGTCAAGAAACAAAGAGAAAAAATGGAGAGAGCGAGGGACAATAATGAAAATAAAGCGGGTGAAACAGGAAAACAAAACCATATTTTTTATTCTTTCAAACTCACTGGCCCACACCTCTGCACAAATTATCATCATGGCAATGATGGCGCCAATAGTCTTCATTTACAGGTTGGCTAATATTGCCATACTGTAAAGTCCATTTGGTGTCTCCTAATTATGTACAAGTTATATTTGTTTCTGTTGCATACAGTAGGAGAGCAAAGGAGAGAGAGACATCAATGTCACCTGAGCGCTGTGTTTGGTCCCTGTAAAGTAAGGATTTGTATTTGATTAAACCTCTCTGAGCTCAGAGATCCACAGGGTGTAAAATATAAAACTCAGGTTTGGATTTAAGTCAAATACCAATGATGAAAAGAGGCAACCAAAATGAGTAGACGTGAACTTGAGAGAGATGAACAGACATGAACTGAGCTGGAAATGTGAGCTCTTTACAGCAGCATCCAGTCCCACGATAATAATTGCTGCTATTCAGCAGCAGGCTGATGCTTCTTTGCAGAGGAGCATAAAGGCTGATTGCCCCCCGGGAGGCCTTGGCCATGAAAGAGCCAATGAAAGAAAAAAAAGAGTCCCACTCTCTGCCTTTCAAAAAACTCAACATGGATTTAATGTGTCAACATCGAGCCTGCAATTACTGAAGCAATCCATCAGGCAGGCAGCAAGAGAGAAACCAGTGCAGTTATGATCCAGAGCTTTTAGCACAGAGAGCTGCAGAAAGGAAAGAAAGGAACAAATTGACATCCAGATAATTGTGCTATTTGTTACTGTTAAAATGCCCGTTTCAGAGCATTATTCTGGTCACTTTTAATGCTTAGTAAACGATAAATCCTCAACCCTACTCACAGAGAGCAGGTTGTTATTGAATTTAATGTCATCGATCACAAAAGTGACGTTAGAAAAATAATTCCATTACAAGGTCCTAAAAATCTAACTGGATGATGTGTCAATGTGTATGAAAATCACATTTCGGTCACATGTTTAGTGTAGATGGTCACATGAGGAGAGCTGATTACTTCCTTGTTGCACCATAAGAGGAGGATGGCTGAAACAAAGCTCAGATAAAAAGGGTAATAAAGTATGTAATAAAAGATCATGAAGAGATGTCGTCTTTAATGTGTCTGGTATTGATATTTGCTTCGACAGTCACTCAACTTTGTTTTCTTAACAACAACAACAGTGACCAGTGTGATAATGCAGTCTAGTTAGATGAACACATACATATACAAAAGTATGTTCGTATACAAATTCTGCATGTTGACCTCGACTAATTAGGGGTCCAGCCAAAAGAGCCTTTGCTGTCCAAAGGGTCCAGGCAGGAGAGCCAACAACTTAGAAAAATAGAGGTCAAGTGTTCAAACGATCTAAGAGGACTATCACACTTTGGGTCCAAACACACCTAGTATACATCCTGCAGTGTGTTTCAACCAAAGCAAGCCCACCACTGAAATGCCCAACCTCTTCACCATCTAAAGGACTTCCTTCACTGTATGTCAGCATTGTTAACATTAACAACTTGAGAGGTGAAATGGAGTTGAAGTTTAAAGCCAATGTCCAAGAAAAGATTGATAGCTGTTCCTGCATGCAAATAGCAGTAATAGTTTTTGTTAAGAATCAAAATTACTTCAGTTTGAAGCCAATAGGTTAAAGGACTGCATTACAGCCAGAGTGTTCTGTCTGTTTTACTCTTACACTGTTTTCCTGTGTACAGATCCACTGCTAGTACGTTCATATGTGAAAAGGAAATCAGAACACTTCAAAAAGCCTACAGAAGTAGAATTATCATACTAAATCTTTGAGTGGGGATCAATGTTTAAGTAACTGCTTGTTTGCCTTGCTTTCAAATGCCCATCTTTAGAGGTTTTCTCTTTATTTCTCAGTTTATAATGAATAAATGAACACTGTGATTTTAACTTATTTAGTAAAATGAATCCACTGAAATGCATTCATTAAATGAAGACATCTTGACCAATTCGACTGCTATCACTAATTCAATCATTCTTATGCTGTTTGTGAACCTCTGTGGGTTTGTGACCTCTGACCCCACCTGCGGTTGTTAATGTAATTTGCTGATCTAAGAACTGATGTCATTTCCCTCTCCTGTCGCTCTCCCTGTAAGTCAGACTGGATCACAGAGCTGGCATAGTGACTAAAATGCAAATGTAATTACTACCTCCGTCGTCTGCAGATTTGTCCTCATCAGTTTCAGTTTGCCCTGGAGAAGCAGCAGAGCAGCTGCAGGGCAGCACACTCAATCTTCAACCCTCAGGTCTAAACTGGCATCTGTCTGTCACCAAACAAAGTTAAAAACCAACCAAATCCCCAGCTCTGTAGCTCTTTCATTTTAGATTCTAGTTTCAAAGGAGAGATGAATAGAAAACAGGAAATTCAAAAGCTTGCATAAACAGAAATAAAACTCAGCTCATTCTGGATAGTTTGATAACTCCTCTGGTATGTTCAGGGACCAGTAGATCACAGAGCACTCCTCAAATGTAAAAAAGGAGAATTTTTGTTTCAGTTCAGTGAACTTTATACCACATGACACCCATCTGTGGGTATGACATCAGTGACTGTATGTCTGCTACTCGCCCCTCTTACAGAAGGAAACATACAGAGATGGCATGGCAACTCCTAAATACCATGGATGTTTACAGTTTTATCTTTTATGGGTGCTTTTAGGAGCAACGTTGAAGAATCTACCTGCCACTTCCCTCAACACCAAAAATAAAGGTGAGTACTGTTTTCAAGTCCAGAGTTTGGCTGTTGCAATCTTTTTTTTCTAAAAGCAGCAGTGAACATTACTTTGATGATGGGGTGAACTTAGGAACAAGTGATTGATTAAAAAACTAATTTACAAGCTAACAGTGCTGGCTTGGTTCATGAGGGACATCCCAAAATCAAGGTGTGACTGTCTCAGGCCTTTCTGAAAAGAAAATACCATCTGTAAAAAAAAAAAAAGGAAGACTGACTATTAAGTGTGTTGTAAAATAAAACTAAATGCCAAACAAACAATTTTCATATCCTGTTTTACCTTTCATGACCTGCTGTAGAAACATCATATGGCATACACTGTTATATAAATATGTTTGATCCAAGTGCATTGATCTAGAATCAGGCTCTTATAATAATGTCGGGCTGGACAGTTCATGTGTGAAAACAAAAACATGTACACACAGCTCCATTTAGCACACATTTTTTCTACTTTTAAAACATGTGCAGTTAATTCTTCAACACCTGGAACCTATATGGACAATTATGAATCTATTATTTTTATTGTAAGTAAAGTCTAATCTTTTCTTAATCTAAGTGCCAAAGTTGCTGTAGAGTATATCCAGCAAACCATTAGGGTCTGTCTAAAACCACCCAAACTAGTCAAGTACACTCAGATATGTGACACCAGATGTGTTGTTGTCCTGGATGAACCTTTGGAGAATTTGAGACTCAAACTCCTCTCCATTCATTCAGAGAGCAATGGTGCGTTGGCAGATTTCCACTGTAACAGCAGAGGTGCCAGTAGTGATGAAAATGCCAATGCATCCCACTTGGCCAGTGGTAGTTGCATTTCCTGCAGCCAGGGCTTACCCAAATCCTTTCCTCAGTTCATACTTAGAGTCTACTAGAAACCTGGGAATCTTCAGTATGTCACAGTGGTGGATTCATTGAGGTGGAAAATAATATCCGACTGTGTGAAGATGGTGCTCATGACGGTTCATTCATACTGTGTTACCAACCTCTCTAAAGCGTGATACACATCTGATCTCCAGAGGCACAAACTATTCAAAGCCATCTTTTCAAAAATACAAGGATGAGTGCTTGATAGTGTAAATATAGGTTTTTGTCTATACTGTGAAAGCATTTCAAATAAAAAAGGAACCAATATACACGAACAGATATCTGTAAATTAATCCAAGGTGTGTATATGTGGGGTAGTTTGGATATATTCTGCTTTCTATCTGTAGTATGAGTGGTGTTGACTAATAACATTGTGTTCACTTTGGTTGTATACAGGAAATGACTCTATGGGTAGCAAAAGAAGGAGAACTTGTTGACTCAAATGCAACTACTAAAGTCTGATGGAGATGTAGTTTGTTATAACTAGCTTAGTGCTAGTTAATCTGCAACTACTCAACTTTTGATTTTTTAGATATTACATTCCAGTTACTTTGTCTATCTGCTTTTTTGCATGGTTAAAAGGTTAACATACCATCTCTCCCTTTTTTAAAATGATTCCAAGTAAGTAGAGCTATATGACCACGACCAATGAAGTTATGGACAAAAAATATTTACATTTAATTATTTTTTTTCAATAAAACAATTAACAATTCAGTCATCTGAGGCCTTAATGCTGTAAAATACTCGCCGGTTAGTTCTAACATTCACCTTCCCCATATCAGGGTTTGAAATCCTCATAGTGTAACCAGAGTGTTTTGGGCAGAAACTTTCACAGAACACTGTAATTGGTAAAAATCACTGCAGTGACCCATGCAGAATATTTATTACATCTCCTCATACAGCTGTGAACCTTCAGTCAACTGTGAGGGATCATTTGGCACAAACAGGAATTTAACACTTAACATCAGAGAGCATGGCCTAGCTGAGACAGCATCCAACTTTCCAATTAGTGTTACATACACACACACAAACACAAACACACTCCCACACACACACACACACACACACACACACACACACACACACACACACACACACACATGCACGCACAGTACTGCAGGCTGCAGCTGAATGGTCTGCTGTATAAACCGTCCAAACATGTCTGCTGCTCTGATGACTCATAGGCTGTTTAGTGTCGGTGGATACACCAGGTGTGTGTGTGTGTGTGTGTGTGTGTGTGTGTGTGTGTGTGTGTGTGTGTGTGTGTGTGTGTGTGTGTGTGTGTGTGTGTGTGTGTTGAGATGAATGAGCGACCTCAGTGAATCATCCTCCTCCTCCACTCGCTCTAATTTGCTCTCATCACCAAAGAAAATCCCTTCTGCTGCCCTCCTGAACTCAGATTTTTTTTATATCATTATCTAGAATAGAAATTCACTTTGCACCAAGAAACGCTATAGACTTTAAACACAACCAAAAGAGGAAATGATCCTTAAAAAGACATGCCAACACAAGAAACTCTAGAAGTTATCTTCATGTACTAGCATACTTACAACTGAGGCTATCTTTTTTTAAAAATTCAAGTAACCTCGATCAATTTTTTAACATATGGTAAAACAGATATAAACCTGCAGTGCAAATGAATGTGTCTGGAATGTATCCTATTTCTTACACACTCCTGCACTTAAGCATGGCCTTCATTTGCAGGGCTATTTTTGGCAGATCAAAGCAATACGATAGACAGACAGGCAGATGGATAGATGGAAAGATAGATAGATAAGACTGGCTTGAGGGAGTGAACTTGATAAACTTTAGAAATGCGTTGTCCTACCTGAAAGCCCAACAACACAAGAAAATATCACTTATGTTGATTAAAATTGTAAGAAATCTGATCTGTGACTAAATATTAACTAGCATAAGAGTAATCACAGTCTGAAAATAAGTGATGTGGAAAAGATCTCAGTCATGCTACAACTACAGAAGTAAAGGTATCACTGGTTTCCCAGAGTGGAATTTCTGTTCATGCCACTGGTTATTTAAAGTCTTCCAGCATATTTTCCAAGCTTGCATTTATCAGAGTAAACTAGCACCGTGTTTACTCCGTTGTTGGTAAAAATTTGAGAAATGATGTTATAATCGATGAGTAACATGGCTCATAAGCTAGCCAGCTCACATATCCTCTTACAGAGTATTTTTGCTGACATAATATTAGCAAACAAGCAAGCTTAGGAAAAGGAGACAGAGAGCTGAAATCAGTTACACAATAAATGTATCTTCCAACCATGATCTCACTCAGAAAGACTGTCAGTGTTTTTAGTTTCAGTCAGTGACTGGCCCTATTGTTCCAGATGTGGAAAGATTTAGCCACGAAAGCTGTCATACTAGGTCTGACACGTTTGTAATGTAGACTAGGGTTACACTATTAATAGTTTAAATTACAGCTTCATTTGCCTTAACTCAAGCCATAAAACAAAAAAACAGGCCTAACAGTTCAGTAGATCTTCAGAGTTTGATTTAATTCCCATGGTTAAATACCATGTGCCCCCTCACAGTCTATCATGACTAGGAAACAGACCCACCATTGCATAATTGCCAGATGATCCCAGATTAAAGGTTTTGGGCATTGTGAACTGGTTTGACACTCTGACCAAATGTTTAATTAGTTTGTGCAGATCCACAAACTGTTCTCAGGGTTTTAAAGGGCTTTTCCAGGATTTTTGGCCTCTTTGTTTACAAAATGTGCTTCTCTTTGTGTAGAGCATGCTAACATTTTCACAAAAAAATGCATTAACTATTTAGTATTTCACTGTAATGAGCTATTACAGAGACATGGACCACATTGTATGGTGACTACAACTTTTGATGAACTCTGTGTTTCTTCCTCGCCGTCTCAGTTTGTGTTGCTCAGGTAGGAACAATTACATTCATCACCTGAAAATAAACCTGCCTCCTCTAACAGGATCACTGTTGTGCAGCTCATTATGAGTGTGTTTCCAGCTGGACCCCCAGATTGTCTCATTTTATTAGATTAGCTAACATCCTGATATTATTCAGCAGTAACTTCATTATATCTTATTAAGCTGACTCTGGCGTGCCATCAGATGCAATAAAAAATGCATCCTATCTTTGCCCTCTTGACTGTCTTTAACTTATTTAACCTCCTTGTTAATGCTGCCTTCAAGTAATGTGGTAAATATCAGGAGTAAGCATGTAGTAGAAAATGCATGAAAGAGGCCACATGGATGGAAACATGACATCTCAACTTGTAGCACATGTTTTTATTCCTATTAATAAACTTAAATTTGTATGACTTATTTCAAAATGATTTAACAATTTGAACAATAGTTTCTTCTTTAATGCAGAGAAAGAGAAAGAGAGACACATCTGGCACTGTTTGATATTACTTATAAAAACATACTTTTGGATATTAAGCATTTAAAATGTTGGTCCACCTGTGGCAATAATAATCACTGTGGCAAACACAAGGAAAAGTTGAGTCAATAAGCAGTGAACCCTAACCCTTAATTCATCCATCAAGGAGGCTGATCAGAATCTGTTTCCATGGGAGCTTTAATGAGACTATTTTTTAGTTGTATAAACAAATCATCTATAAATCATCTATAAATCAATAAAATCATCTATAAATCAATATTTTGGGCCAGCTTGCTTTTGCCTCTGGTAGCTGGGTAATAAGCAGAGTCTTACTCACCCTGTCTGGATTCATGTTTGCTCAATCACCCACTCCTTATACATTACCCCCTAATGTTGTTAGTGTTCTGGTTTTGTCTCTCAGTATAAGCTGCTAAATAAGTTTCCAGAAAAAGCTGTGTAATTTTGCTGCACATTAACTGGTCTAATGTGGCATACTTGCACACTGGAGAGGACTCTCTATGTGAGCATTTAACATGTTTGATGTCAAATTAGTTTCTTCTTGAGGCTCTTGGGCCAACTTCTGTGTGACACATCAGACCTGAGGAACAGACTAATACCCTCCTCTGCTCATAAGCGTTTTATAGTAATCTGCAAGTATCCACAAGCTCTGCAAGCCGGTGTAAATGGTGAAATTTAAATACCAACACTTCTTCATTATATCAGAGATTTCAGACCTTACAACCCCCACAAGAAAATCATCGTCCAAAGTTTGAAAAACTGTGTTTTGGCAGAGTATTGACCTCTGTGTATTTAGATTTCAGCTGCCGTCAAACTAGAGGATAAACAAACTGTGTGGGAGAAATATAACCCCACCGGGGTCTCTGAAATAAAACTTTTAAACCCAAATGAAAACGAGACAAAACACTGAGATGAGTAGGAGAGTGGAGCTGTCGCCTCAGGACTGAATGTACTGTTGATCAGAGTGGGAAGGTAAAACTCTTCACTGTCAGACATGAAGCTTTGTTTGTTCAGCAGAGTTTGTCCCTGCTGTCATGTAAGCCATGTCACAGTGTGAATCCTTCACCAGTCAGCTTCTCACAGCCCACACACATACTGTAGATATAACCTCAAATATCCTCCTGACATAATATTAATCTTCGCTCTAAGGCATGTTATTTTTTTAATCTGTCATAATGCTCACATTATTTTTTTTTAAAGGACTTTAGCAGTTTAAACTTTCCAAAAAATTATCTGCTAGTATAACAGTTTGTTTTATTTGTGTTTATGTTTCATGGTAAACTATGAAAACATTGTGCCTCATTTGTGTCAGTTTTTAACCACTAAGCTGGAGAGACATGGCAGAATGTTTCTTTGAGTTTACTGGTTAATAAACCAGGAGGCCACTTGAGATTAAAATCTGTTTTCAGAATCAAAAAATCAGAGAGAACAGAGAATAGAGAAGCCAAGCACATAAGGAGGAAAACAAATCTAGCTCTAATAGGGCAAGTGCATTTTCAGTTAACTAGACTTTTACTCAAAGCAATATTATTTATGAGAACACGAACACAGAAAACCCTTGAAAAAAACATAAAGCTTGAGTTTAGAGTGATTTACTGAAAATAAGACCAACCATTTCCTTCAGGCCCCCAAAACACATCACAAACTGATCACTTTATCTACATAAATTCATGTCCAGTCACTGCTTTCATCTTAAATCTTCATTTGCCATTTACCTCAGATCAAACTCATAGGTTCCCCTGAATCATTGCTCCAACTAACACAACTGTTAATATCAGCCTTACTTTTATTGACATTATTTTATATTGGTACCATCATCATTAAAGTTGTTAATGTTAATATCAGACTGATCAGTCGATTATCATACTTTGCGAGTCCTGCTTATACCGTACACACTTCTACTATTATGACGTGATTGTGGCATAAATCTGTTCTGCATGTCGTAAATGTTGTCACTCTGTATTTTTGTCTCTATCCACCTCTTTTTCTGCATCTCCATCTATCCCTCTTTCCAAGTCCAACACAGATGCAGCAGGCTGCTGTTCAACATGAGTGTAGTTCTGCTTAACAGGGGAGTGTCCAGCTTGGTGGCTTGACGTGGGCTCCCCTTGAAAGCTGATAGGCTACACCAGGCACTAGTAGTTATGATTAGTGAACACAGAAAGGGTTACTAAAAGCTATTTGTCTGTGCATGTGTGCACACATATTGATGGCCACCCCTGCAGAAGTTATTCCCCCATTTAGGCCACCCCAGTCAAAAAAACTCTTGACACGCCCATGCAGCTCAGATTTCTGCCTCATATAAGGACGTTTTTTCTCGTCACTGTTACTTTCTAAAAGTCATCAAGTGTTTTTCCCATGGTGGAATAATGTTGGGTCTTTTCAAGTAATATAACAAAGAGTAATGTCTAGACCTGCTGTTTTTTCTTAAATGTCTTGAGATAACATTTGTTATGAGCTGGCACCAGACAAATTGATTTACTGCCTGGGGCCAAGCCAGTGTGAGAGCTCAGCACAATGTTGTCACCGTTAGCAATATCAAACTTACTTTTCATGCAACTCTTGTGTAAATAGCTCACAACCTCTGGCTTGTGACAGACTCCAGTCATAGCGCAGTGTAGGTATGTGAACCAAAGAGCCCGACTGTTTTGATATTTTTGGGAGGGGAAAAAATTTTAAGGCCGAAAATTAACCAAACAACTAATAACAAGATGTTTTGATCTGGAATCAAAATAAACAATTCATTTGGACTATGACTCATTGTACTATTTTATCAAACAATTTTTTTGTGGAAAATTTATTTTGGCCTACCCTTAGCTAATCTGTGCTGCAGACAGTGCAGAGAGTTTTGCACAGAGTGGAGCAATAGCACCCTCTGCAGTTAAAAGTACTTGGTGACACGATCTTTTTAGTGTTTTTTTCACATTATAAATCATGTTCTAAAATTCCACATTGGAGCACTTTGTAAATCATCCTCACTAATTTATATCCCTGTGATAAAACATTATCAGCTTGGAATATCAGCTGACAGATATTGCTCTGGCTTTGTAGGACTCCCTCATCATTTTGTTTTGGCCACTTAAAACATTTTTCTTTGGTTTTCATTCATGGCTTCGGTAAGTTCTATGATATTTCCTCACACAGTTCCACTGGCTATTCCTTTGCATGACTTGTATAGGGGCAGGTGTATCAGCAGTCTTACCTGATGATGTCATCATTGTGTCCCAGGTAAAACCTCTGGCTGTGCTCTCTGGTATTGTAGACCACGCCCACCCCGGCCACGAAGTACACCACCTCCTTCCCAGCGGTGTAATACAGGTTATTACGGCACTGGTGGCCCCGGTACCCGTAGACCCAGTCCAGTCTGAGCCGGCAGCCCGGGGCGCTCCGGTCCGACATGCTCACTCATCTGACTGGACACTTTGTCCGATACTGCAGCCCCGGTCCAACAAATTTATGATCCGATATTTATCGGTTAAAATTTTGAGTGTTTGATTTAAAATTGATGAGGTAAAAAGCAATAGTTCATGTCAAATCATTTCACAGGTTTGTACATTTTGGGGCGTCTTTAATTTCTTAATTTGTGTCCCTATTGATTATTCTCTTTCCGAAACATCAAAGAAGACCTCAGCTACAATGAATTAAAACGATCAGCCAGTCGATACACCACGACCGATCAATATGCAGTTTAATGTCATTTTTTAAAGAAGTTGAAAATTAGTTTTTATATAATAGATATAATATGAATCCATATAATTTCACTGCAAATCAATAATTTTGTAGTAGGCTATGTCAGAGTTTTTTCATTGCTTTTCCCTGCAGTATTTCCATGATTTATAGTTCATCTCAGCACGTGAAAGCAGCTTTCCCATCTTTTCTACCAGCTTTCATCATAATCATTATCATCATCATCACCACTTCACTGCTCATCCCTCTAAATGAGACATCTCTGTTATTTAAGCCGTGCAGAGAGCGTCTGCCTACTTAAAAGCACTGTGGTGTTATTGTATCTACTGTGGTTTGAGTTAAATTCGCTATAATATTCCCACCATTACTTTTATTGTACTCTGTGGTACGTTTATAATGACCTCATCATATCTAAAAACTACGCTAACGACAAGACTGGAACTTTTATGTTATTTATAGTAAGTTAGTAGATTTATTTTTATCGCGCACAGTAGCGCGTCCTAAACCTCATTCATAATTTCTGTCACAGCATGGAATATTGTCGGTGTTTCTCCATCTGCACTCAGCGCAGAAGATTATAAACAAACTACAAAGATTAAGAAACAACCAAATTAAATGTCCTAACGCGTCCGGGAAGTTCTCCTCGTGTCCAACAAAAAAAATCCAAAGAGACAATGAACAACAAAACAACTGATGGAGGCTTCTGCTCCTGGAAATATAATCCCTCCTCACACTAATCCTCGACCTCGGTACCAGCCATGGTTACTACTACAGCCCGGGTGTTTTTGTCCTCCTGTGTGCCCCGTGTGTTCACATCATCCCTGCGTGGGATAACGCACAGCGCGCAAGAAAGAGAAGGAGACAGGGGCGACTGCCAAACCCATTCACAAATCTGTGCGTGAGTAAAATCCACCAGAGTCAGGAGGACAGCAGGGTGTGTAGTAAGAATAATAATCCCCAATCTCTAAATAAAAAAGGCGGATTATTTCCACTGTTAAATGTCCAGTCTGTTCCGGATATAACCGAATAGCATGAGGGGTAGAGAGCAACAAAAACAATTGTTTAATCCCCGCAGATGATCCAACTTCAGCGGGCAGAGGAGGGGAGAAGCCCCGAGATCAGACCAAAGCATCCCGGCCGGATGACGGGAGAGGAAAGTCCTGATTCCCGGCAGGGGAGAGCATCCTCCAGCAGCAGTTGAGCTCCTCTAGCCACAGACAGACTGACAGGCACACTGACAGGCAGGTGTACAGACAAACGGACGCAGGTGGTCAGCAAACCGGACTTCAGACGTTTAATGAAGACCCTCCCTGACCGCCGAGTCTCAGCATAGTGATGATTTCTCGCTAGTTTACGGACTGGGAAGTAAATGCGTCAAGATAACGTACAGCAAATTGTGAAACAGCGTTTCCGGTAAGTAGATATAAGAAATAAAAGCCCTTCAAATCAGCAAAGCAAATTCAATGCAATTGAAATGTTTCCAATGGCCAACAGGGGGCGACTCAGCTGGTTTGAAACAAAAGTCTACAAGCATCAAAGTCTGTCAGAATTTAAAGTTATGAGTTTATGGTCCCAATCTTTTGTTTCAAATCTCAGTAAATAAACCATGATGGTCTTTTGTAAATTATGGTTCCAGTCAAAGGGAAAAAGATGGACACCTAGGGTGTGCCTATGCTGTTACAGACTAGTTATGACGACCTGAAATAGGTCTTGATCAGGGTTCAGACCACTCAGACTTTGTAGCCTGTCAGTTTTTTCCATCATTGAATTTAAGCATTGCTCAGACCAAATTTTAAAATACAATTATGAATGCAGGAAGCTACAAAACATTTTATTGAGGAAAAAGAGTAGGATGTTGTTTAACACAGATTGTAGCTTATTGTTTTGTTAATATAGCTTCATATTTCTGTACTATATGTGTTTATCAATGCTCTACACTTTTTTTTGTTAATGCTGTATTTCATTGCTAGATTTCTTGTCAACACCCTAAACCTTGTATTATCAGTTTACAGTTTTCGAGGGCATCAACAAATCAAATTTTATTTTGAAGGCAAAGTCTCTTCACTTCCGCTCATATTGTAGTGGTTTGTCAAGCGCTTGTCGCAGCTCGGACTCTGGAGGTAACCATGACGCACGGCGAGAAAACACCCCGGCACCGCTGGAGACGACGCACGACCGCAAAGGAGTATGGGAATGTGTGTTTTTTATGATTGTCATCACTCATGTGTTTAAATCAGCGAGGAGACAAGGGGGGAATAAAAAACTGCAAGTACCAGCAGCAACAGCCACGAAGGAGCTGTCCGCGGTGCTGAAAGGGAATCTGTAAGGGAGAAAGTGACAGTTTCATGTCTGTAAAACAAGTCAGTGTGCTTCACAATTTGGTGCTAACAGCGACTGGAAAATGCAAAACAACGATAAAGAAGAATGATAATAAATAAACAACAACAACAACAACACGCCACATGAACAGGAAAAGAGATTAAAGTCAAAACAGAATTGACGTTTTTCAAGACAAAGGATCTGAAAGAAAATTAATAAAAAACTTTGTACTCCCTGAGCAATGTGTGTATTCAAGTAACATGAATTAATTTGATTTAAATGTTTGTAACAGTTAAGTAACATTTTATAAGATTGAATCTGCATGTCAAATAATTTCATAATTTACTATAAAATATAGTAAATCCATACTTTGTACATTTCTGATCCTTGTATAGTGTGCCTGTATTGTGGAGAACATCTAGTGCACGTGGGGTTAATGTTGATTGGGCAGCTCCCCTTTCACTTAACGAGTGACGTCACGTGGCACGTGTAGTGAGCTGTGAGTGAGAGAGAGAGCTGTGTTTTTGTACCGTGTTACAGTGTAATGACGTCTTATTCATTAAAAGATTCAAACTGGATTCAATTTCCTGTTATTCGCATTTCAATTTAAGTTACCGTGCCCTCAGTTTTTTATTGTGACTTTTGACATCTAGAGGGAACGCCAATAGACTATATTTACAGCGGCACTTCATCCATGAGGGTTAAAATATATATATTTTTGTGCAGACCTCTTTAAGAAAGTTTAAACTTAAAGGGACATTTTAGACCCTCAAGCGTAGTTTTCAACACTTATGTCGGATTGTTGCTAAATGAAGGAATATCTTTTACTTTCATTTCTTGCCGAAATTGATTTCCAGCAACACATTCTGCTGAATGGGACTTAACCACTGATCATCTCAATTTAGAAAATAATAAGTGCTATCAAATGTGAGATTAGAATGTTCTACCTATTGTATTCTTCCCTAATAATGTAGCGTAAGTTAAAACATCTGTCTTCCTGCTTCTAACTTAGTCAACAAACACAAAAACTGAAATGTCAGCTCAGAGATCATCAAAGGGCTGAAGCCGAATGAACAATGAGCTGATCAAACAAATCAAATCATTTCACTGTGCGTCCACAGAGTAACGTGAGGCGTAAAGAGTGATTCCTGCAGAGGATCAGATGAGTCTCGGTTTAAAGGGCCACCTGGGACCGACTCTGTGTGTTTGTGTGGGCTGATTTGAAGTCTTGTTTTTCTGTTTATCTTGCACTGCAATAATCGTACCCATCAGAGATGTATTAAAATCTGGGAGTCTCACTGTGTGGGTGAATTCAATAACAAATCAGCATCATCAGCTGCTGTCTGACAACCTGGACAAAAATGTAACTTTATCAGCCACCTGAGGGTTATTGTTTTAGGGTGTATGGCTCTGAATTTGCAGTAAAATGTGCAGGAATGATGCTTTGTTCATATACTTGATATTTATTTAAGTAGTTTATATTATTGATTGCACTATGTGTCTGTACAGGTGTATTCACTGGTTATATCAAAACAGATCTATATTTACAAAGTGCAGATGCTGCTGTGAAAAGGATGAGGTAGATGTTGGTTGTGGTACTCTCCAGACTCAATCTCTTCTGCTGTGGGGGGGGGGGGGGGGGGGGGGGGGGGGGGGCACTATCTCAACAGCTTGTGGGAAGAAGCTGTGTTTCAGTCTGTTTGTGTGTGTTTTCATTGTCTGGTATCTCTTTCCAGAGGGAAGGGGGAAAAAAAAAAGTAGTGACCAGGGTGTGTGGGGTCCTTGCTGATGCTGCTGGCTTTCCAGTGTACTCACTCAGCATAAATGTCATTGAGGTGAGGTTGTGTGGTCCTGAAGTCACTGACTGAGTGACTCATTTACTTATTCTCACTCACTCACTCACTGAACTGAATTTATTTATGAATGGGGTTGTGGCCATTTTCATTTACAGGTGGTTGCTACTCGCTGCCTACTAGGTGTCCACTCAGCTGTTTCATTGATTAAGCTTGATTTCTTGGCTGTTTGTGGGACTGTTGCATTTTATGAGTCTGTTTATTGTCCTGACGTACCGTCCAAGAAGTCTGTGAACAAGTTTTTCGAGGTTGGAGAAATTCTGGCATCAATTTGGTCAAGTCAGCACTAACTAGCTGGTGTTGGTGTCTTCATAGATCAAACCTGGCTTCTTAGCTTACGTAGTTAGCCAGTTAATAAGTTAGCAAATGAATTAGCCTCAGAGACTCCATAATTTAAGAGGCACAGCACATTTTTGTCGTGCTCCAATTGGATTGAAAAATGGTCTTTGACATTGTATTGCTTCAAGAGGCCATAATATCACGTTCAAAACTCCCAAAAGCTGATGTTTGTGAGGTTGAACTCTCAGAAGGACCCTGAGGGGAGTTTTTAGAAGCAAGCAAGCAAAGATTAGTGATCCTTTTAGGGGAATTCTGAGGGATCCTGACACAACTGTGTAGAAAAGTTAGACGTAGATGTAAGGCCTATTTTTAATTATCTCTTTGAGGTCATGTTATTATCTTACCTGTTGATTTGATCAAAAGTATTTTTTTGTGTCCATTCAGGACAGACATTCTTTTTTTTTTATAGTTTGTGATGGGCTCTTTCACTACAAATCTGATTGTTTAACAGGAGCTAATCCCTCACTCCTCTCCAGCTCCACAATGCAAGGTCACTTCCTGCTCCCAAAAATACATAAATGGATAAATGAAGGTGCAAGATGGCGGCTGCCAATGGAAGGGGACCCATTTCCTTGTAGATATAAAAAGATGCATTCTAACATCTGGACAAAGACAGAATTATTTTATATTCAGGTGATTATACACTAATTCAAACATAACTATGAATATAATATTCTATTTCTTTCAAAGCTGTTTTGCTAAATACTACACACTGCAGTTTTAAGGGTTTGTATCCAATGGTATTTCTGCCTTCATTGATCTATGTACTTTGTTTGTTGCAGGTAAGGATGGGTGTTTGAGTTGACAAGACTAAGACCCCTCCTTCCCCAAACACACAGGTCTAATTTTAAACACAGAAGCCATGTATACTTCTGAGCTCCATGACAACACACTCCCAAGTCTGAAGACAGAAACAGCTGCTGCAACAAAACAAACACTGTTCCCACTTAGCAGCTGCATGCTGAGGTGGGCTGTGAGAGCGCCAGAATGGACACATGACCTTATAAACAGCAGTAGCTGCGTGATGGAGAGCAAACAAAGTTTGATTAGCAGATGACAGTCAGTAGTATTTAGAGAAACATGCTTGTGTTGTTGCTATGTGCATGATGTTGATTAGTGCATCATCATCTGGTCCTCTTGCTCCACCATGTGGCTGAAATACAAAAAAAGGAGAAAAAGGTGAACAGCAGATCAAACTGTTCCCACAAATATTTGTTAAAGTTGTTCCAACAAAGAATACATTGTGCTTAAATATGTTTTCGTTTGACTGGGATACATTTCCAGTGTTTTTTTTTATATGTGGTAAGTCAGAGTTTTTATTCTAACTAAAGTGAAAGGTCAAAGAAATGAAAGGTAAGTGAGGCTAAAGTGGAGAATGCCTGTCTTTAATGTATACATTTAGGCACTGCTCAAAAGGCTTCTGAATTCTGTTTTCTCTTATCAGTGTAGGATGCACTGAATATTGTTTCACATATAAAACACCAAATTTACAGCAACACTGATTTGACATCCATAAAAAATTGGTAAAATACCTCATTATATCCCACAGACGCAAATGAGATCATGTGTGAAGGGCCCATATCCTCAGCTTTCCTCAACCAGGCACATGAAAAGAGCTATGTTCAAATAAATGAGACATGCTGAGAGTTGGAGAGTTTACAGTATTAAAAAAGTCAGTGTATGTGTTTAATTAAGCACTCTCTGCATGCAGTTTGTAATCCTGACAAATCCAGACTCCCTGCAGATTAATCCACACACTTCAAACCACACACACAAATACTAACACACATACAGTTGGGTTAAAGCTCTCTGATATCTGCAGGTTTAAAATAAAGACCTACCTGTCACACACTAATAGTTTCAGTTTGATTTAGAGATATATTATGCCTCTGAGGCTTTTTACCACCAATAGAGTACATTTAAGTTATTTTTCTATGCCTTACAATTTTAACTATATCATTTTAAAAGTACACAGCAGCTTCCTTTCCACTTTTCCAGAAAAAAATAAAAACATCCATGTAACTCTGGACAATCATTTTGGTTAACAGTGCAAGAGAAAGAGTTTAAAAGATAAAGACTTTAAAGTGAACCCTAAATGACCAAAAACTCTGTTGAAAGGTTGTTGTGTTTTTTTCCTCACATATTTTTGAAACATCAGCTTTGACCTGTTCAGATGGGTTTTTTCTAGACCCATTGATTTTGAGGAGGGTTATGATGAGGGTAAGGGCTCAGATTAGGATTAGGGTTCAGATTAGGGTTAGGGTTATGATTAGGGTTAGGGTTCAGATTAGGGTTAGGGTTAGGTTCTAATTAGGGTTAGGGTTATGATTGGGATTAAGGTTCAGATTAGGGTTAGGGTTCAGATTAGGGTAATGATTATTATTGGGGTTAGGGTTCAGATAAGGGTGAGGTTTCAGATTCTGATTTGGGTTACAATTAGGGTAAGTGTTAATGTTATGATGAGGGATATGATTAGGTAAAACCCAATTGAAGCTGTCCTCAGGCCATAGGGTAGTCCGAGGGCACAATGTTGGATGGGCAGGATCCCAGAAAATATCCAAAACATTTTATTTTGTTTATAGATTGTGGAGGAATACCTTACAAAACTGTATGGTGGACATCTGAATGTGTCCAGAGCCATAGCTTATGGCGAGGGTAACCGTCTACTGTGTGGTAGGCCTGGATTCAAGACCTGGCCAATCCTCCACTTTTTAGGGTTGAGGTTCTGATTAGAGTTAGCGTTATGATTAGGGTTAAGGATCAGATTAGGATTAGGGTTCAGATAAGGGTAAGGGTTATGATTAGGGTTAGGGTTCAGATTAGGATTAGGGTTAGGGTTAAGGTTAGGGTTAGGTTTAGGATTAGGGTTATGATAACGGTTAGGGTTATGATTAGGGTTAAGGTTCAGATTAGGGTTAGGGTTCAGATTAAGGTTAGGGTTCAGATTGGGGGTTGGGGTTCAGACAAGGATTAGGGTTACAATTAGGGTTAGGGTTATGATTAGGGGGTTAAGGTTCAGATTATGGTTAGGGTTCAGATTAGAGTTAGGGTTTTGATTACTGTTCGGGTTAAGATTAGGGTTAGGGTTCAGATAAGTGTAAGGGTTACTATTGGGGTTAGGGTTATGAAGAGGGTTAAGGTTCAGATTAGGGTTAGGGTTCAGATTAGGATTGGGGTTACGATAAGGGTAAGGGTTAAGGTTATGATTAGGGTTAGCATTCAGATAAGGGTAAGGGTTATGATTAGGGTTAGGTTTCAGATTATGATTAGGGTTACAATGAGGATAATGGTTCAGATTAGGGTTAGGATTAGGGTAAGGGTTATGGTTAGGGTTAGGTTTAGGATAAGGGCTATGATAACGGTTAGGAGTATGATTAGGGTTAAGGTTCAGATTAGTGTTAGAGTTATTATTGGGGTTAGGGTTATGAAGAGGGTTAGGGTTCAGATTAGGGTTAGGGATCAGACTAGGACTAGGGTTATGATTAGGGTTAGGGTTAAGGTTATCATTAGGGTTAGCAATTAGATTAGGGAAAGGGTTATGATTAGGGTTAAGGTTCAGATTATGATTAGGGATACAATAAGGTTTATGATTAGAGTTAGGGTTCAGATTAAGGTTAGGGTTACTGTTATTGTTATTGTAACCAAGCTAGGGCTGGAAAGGGATTTCTGGGATTAGAAGATAAAATACCAACAACGCCACCTTGGGACTTTCACCCAAAGAGTTTTAACAATATACTTATTTTTTAGTTACCTCCCCTTTAACAGAGGGTTTCCCCTTTAACAATACACAGGTGAGTTCACAAATGAATACAAAGGCATGGTTTAGGAAAATATATACACCATCTTTATTTAACTGGCAGAAAAATAGTTTTAAAACACAATTATTATCATTACTTCAACATGAATCACATACTAGAAATCAGTGTTGGGACACCGCTAACTGCAGCCAGGTTATAAGTATCGGGCTTATGAACACGGCACCCTCACTACAATAACACACATCTAGTTGATAAATTAGACGATGCAAAGAACAAGAAAAAGCCTGACACAATAAACTGTAGCTACAGCCACGGCTGCTTACACAGCCTGGACGGGGACACTTTAACACTGTTACTGAGTAGAGTCTTTAAATCACATTGTTACTGAGCAGAGTCTTTAAATCACACTGTTACTGAGTAGAGCCTGTAACTCAAGGCAAAAAGAACAAAACAAAGACAAGCTAAATAGAAAGGCAAAAAGAGACAAAAGAGACAAAAAGACACCAAAAAGACAAGGCAAAAGTGGCAATCTGCAACAAAATACATGAACGTTAACCACTTACAACAAAACGGCACATTAAGATAAACAAAACCCAGTTGAGGTTTACCTCGGCCGTCCGCGACCCTATCACGTCACTACCCGCGCTCGTACCGCGTACTATATGCGCTGGCGGCACACAACGATCCACCAACACGAAAGGAACACCGTCCTGGAATAAGAGTGAAAGTTACTCACATGTACGAACATTGAAAACACTTAACACACGCGACTCGTACCTGCTCTCAACCCGGAGCTCTGCAGAGACTGAAGGGAGCTCCGTCACTCAATTTTATCCCCGCAAACAACCAGGTAACCGCAGGTGATTGGTTCCCACCCAGCTGTGGGGCATGAGCGCTAATCAGCCGGTTACATCTACCCCCCCCCAATTTTTATCAGCGGCCCGCTGATAAACACTAACATTAACATTAACACTAATATTAAGACCAAGGACGAAAGATACCTGCACCTAGACTGCCAGAACCCAATACCTGAGAGGTTGTAGCCCTACTTGCCTCCCCCTGCACTGGTCGTGGGAGACGATGCACATTTGTGTGATGCCCTGCCGTTTTCCTTACAGACTTGCGTGGGACAGCTGCGCTGGTGCTAGGGCCTCCATGGAGCGGTGTGAGAGGGGAGGAACTGGCAACTGCTGCAGGCGGTTGATTTACTGGCGCACTCCGATAAGGTGTTGGACGAGCTGGAGTGGGCCGATGGTCCTCTGGTGCCGTCAATACCACCCATAACCCAGTCTCCACCGTCTCCTCCTCTTCATCACCTTCTGAAGGCGATGCCACTTCGGGTGCGTGCAGCGGCCTGACCTGAATTTGTCCAGGGGACTGGGGCAGGGCAGGTTTCAACATTGTCCGGTGCACTTGCCTCACACGAGTTAGATCGTAGACTGGGGCTACGGAATAGACCACTCCGCCTGGTTCAGGTGGTCTCACCACCTCGAAGACAGTTGATCCCCACTTATCCTGGATCTTGTTACGGCCACGTGCTGCATGGTCCCGCAGGTACACACACTGACCTGCTTTCAACGGTTCCTCCAGCACCCCCCGATCATGTCGCTCCTTTCGCCGCCTTGCCGCAGCCTCCATTTGGTCCCGGGCAGAGTCAAAAGCAACATCCAGCCGCCAGCGATGCTCTGCCACCCAGTCACACACTCTCCCCTCAGTCGGTTCTGGAAGGTAACCCAACAAAAAGTCTACAGGTAAGTGCGGTTCCTGGCCAAACATGAGGAAGTGTGGGGACTCACCTGTCGACTGATGAGCGGTGGAGTTATAATTAAAAACAAGCTGGGGGAGATGCTCAGGCCAGTGGCTCTTCTGGTCAGGAGGCAGAGTGCGTAGCAGGTTATGCAGAGTCCGATTAAACCGTTCGCACTGACCGTTACCCTGGGGGTGATAGGGTGTGGTGCGTGTCTTCTTCACTCCATACAGCTCACACAACTGTCGAACCACTGCACTCTCAAAACTTCTCCCTTGATCAGAGTGAATGCGGGCTGGGACTCCATAGCGATAAAACCACTCTTTCACCAGCACTTCTGCCACCGTAGCTGCTCTCTGGTCCCGGGTGGGAATGGCCTGAGTGAACTTTGAAAAGACATCTGTCATCACCAGCACAAGCTCCTTTCCGTCCCGGGAAGGCTCCAACAAGGTGAAGTCTATAGCAAGCACTTGATTCGGTTTAGCTGCTAAGAGATGACCCATGGGCACTCGAACTCTTGGCTGTGTACATTTGGCCAGGACACACCGCTCACAACGCTGACACCACTCCTTTATCTCGAGGTCCATTTTTGGCCAGTAGCACCTCTGCCTCACCAACTCAGTAGTTCGCTCGATTCCTTGGTGCCCGTGATTCTGGTGAAGCTGCGTCAACACTTCCTCCTTGAGACCCTCTGGAAGCAGGAGTTGGTAGATCTCCTCCCCGCCATCTGGGCGAAACAGCCGACGATACAGCAGGCCATCAGTCTGCACAATCCGGTCCCACTGCCGGACCAACCCACGCACCTGGGGACTCAGCTCCTGTCGTTCAGCCTGACTTGGCTCCCTCTGCTGGCGCCAGAAGTGAAGAAAGGCTCCAATGGCTGGATCCGCCTGCTGGAGTGCCTGTAGGTCCGCTGGGGTGCGGGAGGGAAAGGCCGTTACCTCTGCCTGCACGGCAACTTGCTGCTTACCCCTTCTCGCTGTCCTCTGCAGGGCATCAGGTACTGCTGTTCCAGGGAGAACTTCCTCGAGCTCGGTGGGAGCGTCAGCCATTGACTGCCTTGAGAGGGCGTCAGCATTCTTGTTTATGCGGCCTGGCCGATAGCGGACGTTGTAGTTGAATGCAGACAATTCGGCAACCCAACGCTGCTCAGTGGCACCCAACTTAGCGGTTTCCAGGTGGCACAAGGGATTGTTGTCCGTCCACACGACACACGACTGACCCCACAGGTATTCTTTAAACTTTTCTGTCATCGCCCACTTCATGGCTAGGAACTCAAGTTTCATGGAACTGTAGTTCTTCTCGGCTGGGTGCAAACTCCGGCTGGCATATGCGACAGGCCTCACCTTGCCATCCTGCTCCTGGGACAACACTGCACCTAGGCCGCTATGGCTAGCATCGACCTCCAGGATGAAGGGGAGAGAGAAGTCAGCAAAAGCAAGAGTGGGGGCACATACTAAGCAGGCCTTCAACTTACGGAAACTTTCCTCACAGTTTTCTGTCCAGCTAGGTCCCAAACCTTGGCCTCGTTCGCTCCGCTTCTTCGCTCCAGCCAACTCAGCAACCAACCGATGCAGCGGGGCAGCCAGCTTTGCAAAACCTTCAACAAAGCGTCTGTAGTAGCTTGCAAAGCCAAGGAACGACCTGACTTCAGCAACGTTTGTAGGATGGGGCCAGTTAGCGACAGCAGAGATCTTGCTTGGGCTCGTGGAGACTCCCTCCTGGGAGATGAGGTGACCCAGGTACTCAACCTCCCTCTGGAAGAACGAACACTTTTCGAGTTTCACTTTAAGTCCTTCCTGCTGAAGGCGACTCAGAACGGCATCCAAGCGGCTCAAGTGTTCGTTTACACTGGAAGAGAAAACCACAATGTCATCAAGGTACAACAATAATGATTGGCAGTGCTGTGCCCCAAACATTCTTTCCATCAGCCGTTGGAAGGTCCCGGGTGCATTGCACAACCCAAACGGCATCCGGTTAAACTCAAACAGGCCGAATGGTGTGCAAAAAGCAGTCTTGGCTTTGTCGCTCTCTGCCACAGGTACCTGGTTGTAGCCGCTGGCTAAGTCCATTGTGGTGAACCACTTAGCTCCGCCAAGGGCATCCAAGGACTCCTCGATGCGGGGGAGTGGAAAGGCATCCTTCCTGGTCTTTTTGTTGAGCTGACGATAGTCCACACAAAGACGCAGTGTGCCATCCTTTTTCTTCACCAGAACAATGGGGGAAGCGTAGGGACTACAACTCTCTCTAATTACCTGGGCTTCCAGCAGCTGGTGTATGTGGGCTTTGACTGTGTCATACTCTGACGGAGGGATTCGCCTATAACGTTGCCGCACAGGTACATCATCGACTAGTGGAATTTCATGGGTAATCAGGTCGGTACAGCCGAGGTCACCCTCAAATGCAGAAAACACTGACTCATGCTTCAGTAACAGTGACCTCACATTGTGCTGCTCTGCATCAGAAAGAACAGATAAATCAAGAGCCCTGATCTGTTCCTGCACTGAACTGATCCCTTGAACCTGGGAGCTAACTGTAGCAACCCGTCCTGACTGCTCAGGCCCCACCCCACTAACCTCATTTGGCAGACCTACCACCTCTACCTGTGACAGGAGCCCCAGAGGACGACGGGGCCGAAGTGTTACTGCACAAACACCGACATTAACAACAGGGATGTAGGCAGTGCCGCTGACCACGTTAACCAGGGAGGGAGACACCAATAGCCCTTCAGGGAGAGCATGTTCAAAAGTCAGGGGCTCTACCAAAACTGACCCAGAAGACCCAAACTGTGCCGAACAGGTAGTGGCAACCATTTTTGTAGTGCCTCCTGGTATCCGAATCGACGTCTTTCCCCTAACCCTTGCCAATCCTGCCTGGGGAGTAGGGGGCTTAATTTCGGCCTGGTGGCAACACTGGAGGGCTCGCAGCCATGCCTCTGGGGCACCAGACACAGACGGGAGGTCAAACAACTTGGGGCCGTGCTTTGAAAAGAGAACATCATAACAAGCTTTAATAATGTTCATGCCCAAAATCCCAGGGATTTCAGGTGGGGTGGCATGCTCAGGGGGGTCTCTGACTACCAATACACCTCTCCTCGGGATGAAGCGTCCAAACACCTCAACATCGGGTTCCATGTAACCTACATAGGGGATTTCCAACCCATTAGCTGCCCGAAGCTGCAACCAGTGACAAGACTTCAATTTATCCTGAAAGTGTTGCAAAAAGAAACTCTCACGAATGGTAGATACCATGGACCCTGTATCTAACACACACTTAACTTCAACACCTGCTATTTTGATGTCAACCTGGGGACAGGGGGCAATTAAACGGGCCACCAGTGCCTCATCAACTGAGCTAGGGTCTGTGGAGCCTTCCAGATCACCACCTAATGTTTGGCTCTGCACACTAGGGGGCGCTAGTTTCCCGCCGACTGAAAAACAGCGGCTTGTGTGCGAGGAGCACGTGAAGGATTGTTTGGATAATGTGGGACACGCTCATTCTCACATTCACGGGCATAGTGTCCTGTCTGCTGACACCGTCTGCACACAACACTACTGGGTCGACTAGGTCTGGGGACTAGGGGCGCCTGCATCGCTTTGATAGCCTCAGTGAGCTTACCTAGCTGTTGCTGCTGTTTATGTACCAAAGCGGTCAAAGCTGCAAGCTGTTCGGTGGTGGAACTGCTAGGTGGGCACTCAACATTACGCTGGACACTGGAGCTCTGCACTGCACAAAAAGGGGAGATAGAATGGTGTTTATTGTTAGCTGGGCTACCCTCACGTTCCCATCTGATAGCCTCAGCACGTACATCAAGTAGGGACAGCGTGGGATCACTGCGAACCAACCTCTTCAGTTCCCTACGAAGATCAGAGTCATTAACATTCTCTACGAACTGATCACGTAGCAAGATAGAAGTGTTAGTCATTCTATTAGGGGCACTAGCAACAACTTTGTCCATTAAGAAATACAATGCATGAGAATATTCTTGCAGAGACTCTCCCTCTAGCTGTCTCCTAGAAAAGAAGTCTTCTTGCAGAGACACATAGGACTTTGGGCACCCATAGAGCTCCTCTAATATGGCTAGAACACGATCTGGGTCTCCACGGTCTAAACATGGTCTGTACTTTATCTCATCCCTAGCCTCGCCCTCTAGGTGATCAAAAATAAAACATGCCTGGTCATTGAGACCCACATGTCTAGCCCTCATGCTAGCTCGTACCTCCTCCACCCACTCATCTACCCCAATACCATGAGTACCCCTGAACATGGGGCACTTCCTTTCTCGTGGAAGGTAGATTATGCGTTCAGGGGCAGCAGTGTTCATCATTGTCCTGGGGGCACTCGGACCCGCTTGTGCTTCGGCATGATGCCCAGCCTCTTCCTGTAGCCGCTCCTTGTCTGCCCGTAGCTGTCGCACTTGCTCCCTGAGGTCCTGCAGCTCGTCCTCCATGGTGGTGGGACACTACAGCAGCAGCCACTCGTGTCGTCGGTCAGTGGTCTGCACCCAGGACAAACAGCAGATCCCACGCTGCGCCAACAGTTGCCTTGTCTTTTTAAATAAATGGAAAGAGGAAGAAGAAAAAAAATGCTAACAGTCTGCTCACTGCTCACTACACCACAGTCTGCTCACTACACAACAGTACAATAAAAATATCGCCAATTAGCATTAAAGCAACAAATTTCTAAAACCAACACATGCCTTTGATTGTGTAAATCCTGCCGACAACGCCAGAAAAGTGTAACCAAGCTAGGGCTGGAAAGGGATTTCTGGGATTAGAAGATAAAATACCAACAACGCCACCTTGGGACTTTCACCCAAAGAGTTTTAACAATATACTTATTTTTTAGTTACCTCCCCTTTAACAGAGGGTTTCCCCTTTAACAATACACAGGTGAGTTCACAAATGAATACAAAGGCATGGTTTAGGAAAATATATACACCATCTTTATTTAACTGGCAGAAAAATAGTTTTAAAACACAATTATTATCATTACTTCAACATGAATCACATACTAGAAATCAGTGTTGGGACACCGCTAACTGCAGCCAGGTTATAAGTATCGGGCTTATGAACACGGCACCCTCACTACAATAACACACATCTAGTTGATAAATTAGACGATGCAAAGAACAAGAAAAAGCCTGACACAATAAACTGTAGCTACAGCCACGGCTGCTTACACAGCCTGGACGGGGACACTTTAACACTGTTACTGAGTAGAGTCTTTAAATCACATTGTTACTGAGCAGAGTCTTTAAATCACACTGTTACTGAGTAGAGCCTGTAACTCAAGGCAAAAAGAACAAAACAAAGACAAGCTAAATAGAAAGGCAAAAAGAGACAAAAAGAGACAAAAAGACACCAAAAAGACAAGGCAAAAGTGGCAATCTGCAACAAAATACATGAACGTTAACCACTTACAACAAAACGGCACATTAAGATAAACAAAACCCAGTTGAGGTTTACCTCGGCCGTCCGCGACCCTATCACGTCACTACCCGCGCTCGTACCGCGTACTATATGCGCTGGCGGCACACAACGATCCACCAACACGAAAGGAACACCGTCCTGGAATAAGAGTGAAAGTTACTCACATGTACGAACATTGAAAACACTTAACACACGCGACTCGTACCTGCTCTCAACCCGGAGCTCTGCAGAGACTGAAGGGAGCTCCGTCACTCAATTTTATCCCCGCAAACAACCAGGTAACCGCAGGTGATTGGTTCCCACCCAGCTGTGGGGCATGAGCGCTAATCAGCCGGTTACATTATGATAAGGGTTAAGGTTCAGATAAGGGTTAGGGTTCAGATTAGGTTTAGGGTTTTGATTACGGTTCGGGTAAAGATTAGGGTTAGGGTTCAGATTAGTGTAAGGGGTTAGGGTTATGAAGAGGGTTAAGGTTCAGATTAGGGTAAGGGTTTTGATTACGGTTAGGGTTAAGATTAGGGTTAGGGTTCAGATTAGGGTTAGGGTTCAGATTAGGGTTAGGGTTTTGATAACGGTTAGTCGTTACGATTAGGGTCAGGGTTCAGATTAGTGTTAGGGTTATTATTGGGGTTAGGGTTATGAAGAGGGTTAGGGTTCAGATTAGGGTTAGGGTTCAGATTAGGGTTAGGGATCAGACTAGGATTAGGGTTACGATTAGGGTTAGGGTTAAGGTTATCATTAGGGTTAGCGTTCAGATTAGGGTAAGGGTTATGATTAGGGTTAGGGTTCAGATTATGATTAGTGATACAATAAGGGTTAAGATTAGGGTTCTAATTACTTTAAGGGTTAGGGTTCCTGTTAGATTTAGGGATCAGGTTATGATTACGGTTTGGATTAGGGTTATCTTTAGCGATAGGGTTATCTTTAGGGTTACTGTTAGGGTTAAGGTTATGATTAGGGTTAGGGCTTTGATTAAAGTAAGGGTTACCGTTACCCCGAAAGTCCACAGGATGCGTGTGCGCCACGTTACAGCTGCGACATGGCTCTACTCCGTCTGAGGGGTGGTATTGTGAGCATAGTGCCTGCTCAGACTAGGCAGGACCAGCTGGGTCCAGCATAGAGTGAACCACATACAGACAACAGGTTACAGAGCCTTTCTGTGGTTTAATTTCTGCTCATTTGGATAGTATTCCATTTCTTTTGAGCTTTAATCATCACTGAGTATGCTGCATAACTGTAAAATTTCGTTTTTGCAGGTTTAGATGACTTTAATATGAATAATTTGGCTCTATTTTGTTGTCCTGTTACCTTCTGACACATATATCATCTTAAAGTCTTGTTGTAGTCGACATGGATCACAGTTATGCGGCTGTTTGTAGCTTACATCCATAATTGATGAGTTTTTCTGATCTATACAATCTTTAAACGGTCGGGAGTCCGTATATGATGTCTTATTTTGAAATTTGCGGATGTTTTATGCGATCCTCGTGTCTAACTTCCTGTCCAGGTCGTTCTTTTCTGTGCATATTGACGCGTGTTAGGTTATGATTAGGGTTAGTGTTAAGGTTATGATTTGGGTTAGAGTTAAGGTTAGGGTTAGGATTAGGGTTAGGGTTACTTTTAGGGTTACTTTTAGGGTTAGGGGACCCTTTTAGGGTTCAGGTTATGATTAGGGTTGGGGTTATTAATAGGGTAAGGGTTAGGGCATAAGCGGAGCGACTGCGCGGGCAGAGGGAGCAGCCGCCCCAGGGCCCACTTTCAGCACGGGCCCCCTACTGAGCTACTTTTAGGCAGGACCGGAACAGTTGATGTATGTCCCTGTTCACAGTCGGTTTTGTAATTAAAAAACATTCACACACACACACATCTATTTTCAATTTAAAGGAACCTCAGTTAATCCCCGGAAATCCATATACACACTAACACACCTGAAAACGCATATGGCATGACCATTCAAGATTGTTTATCTTATGTTTAAAGATGGGCCCATGAAAAAATTAAGCAAGCCACAACCATGCTCAATGTACATGCCCACGTAAAGGTACACTGCTAAAAAATTCAAACGTTTACAAACAAGTCAATAATAATCACCTTGGAGGCTACAAATGGACTGTGCAGTTTTTCTACTTCTTACCACTGTAGGTAGCCCAAGTTCCATTAGCTATATCATTCTGCCATGAAGAAAACGTTTATGGTTTTGTTTAATGATTAATCGATAATTGATCGTTAACATTTTCAAAGATCGATCATGGAAAATACTTGAAATTTACATCCCCAGGGCCTATATTTATTAGATTCGGTGTTGGAAATATGCTTGCATGTTACTCCATCACTCTCGCTCCTAGCAGATGCGCTCGATCTCGGACTTCAGCTCAGCAGGTGTTAGTTGGGGCTTCATCAACTGTGATGTGAGGTCACAACAGCGGCACCGACCGGCCTCGTTCACATTTTGTACTCAGCAGAGGTTTATTTTTACATCCTCGATATTTTGGTGGGGCAGTTCGAGAATCAAGAAATGTCCAAACTGTTCACAATACTGAGCACCCAGATGCGGAAAAGAAAATGCTGGAGCTTGCATGTTTCTATTCAGAAGACATCTCCAAGCCAGAGGAAGTTGTGGAGGAATTCCACTCTTTATGAGACATTGTATTCATTGTGTCAGCCATGGATCCTAACACTGATGTTTAACTGTGTTTAACGGATCTCTGCACCTATGTGTCATCGCCTGAGGTATTGTTGACTGCCATTGAAATTGCGTTTAAACCGCTGTGTCTATTTTATGTTTAAATACACTTTACTGTGTTGTAGACTGCTGTGTCTATTTTATGTTTAAGTTATTCCTGAGAAAGACAGTACTGGACAATGCACCTGCCTGTCGCTGTCCATCAGCGTTGGTGCTAAACCTCTCATTAATCAATGCAGTAGAGTGCTGTGTGCTGTCCTTGGTGCAGCTGAAACATTTGAACTCCAAAAGGAACCTGTTGCCTCTTATGGGCTGTCTTGGATCGATAAGTGAGAATTTGAGTTTTTTATTGATAAGTAGGGGAGAAAATATATCAGCTGTATTACAGTTGTAAATTTGACTATCAGATTGGCCCCTTATAGATGCTCCGCCCCCTTTGCGCTGAGAGTCTAGCTCCGCCCCTGGCTACATGGTTTACTTTATAGGCTCAGCTCATAGGTTTCACTTTCATAAGTTAGCTATTTGAGCTGGTGGTGTTTCAAAAGCATGTAGCTACAGCTACAGAATGCCTTTAAAGCAGTGAAAGAGTTGGTGTCGATTAAATCTGATGGCATCTACCTCTTCCTAAAATCCAATAATGCAGATTCTTTTGTCTAATGTGCAGAACTTGGTGAGTAAATGATCTAAAAGTAAGTTGAGGTTCATGGTTGCAAGGGTACCTTTTCAGCTCCTGTGAAACCCCCAGAAAATTGAAACGTGTGGACAACAGGGTGAATGGTAAAAAGAGAAACAGTAAAAGTAAGTCCTGCCCACACAGCTGTGATTCTTAGTCACCAATATATTGTTAATACAGATGTGGTTCTGCTCCATTAAATCACTTCAGTACCTTTGGACAAAACTCAAACATACATATTAGTCAGTATATCAATTATCTGAACTGCTTGGCTATGTGGCATGTGTTGTTTTGTTTACCAGAGAAAATAATTATAAGTTTCACACACACACAAGTAAAGAGGCAGAGTCTGATTGGCTCATTTTAAAAGCATTTAATGGCTTTTTGCACATATGTAACAGAGATGGGGAGAAGTCTACGGGTGCAGATCCAACTAGCAGTGACCCCTGGTCCACATCACATTGACTACCTCACTGATCCCCCCCCCCCCCCCCCCCCCCCCCCCCGGCCCCGCCCACCCCCACCCACCCCCATCGTGGCATTGTTGATTGTGCAATATGAAGAAATATCTTGTTACTATGGTTACAGTGACAGAGGAATGCACACTATATTTATCAAATCGCCAGAGAATGTAGCAAAAAGAAAAAACTAAAGAGGAAATATTTCAGGACCTTTGACCCAGTGTGGAGATGTTCAGTTACTTGAGGTTTTTCACCAATGTTCACCCGAGCCCCACCCAACCAAACCCCGCCTCCAGCTGTGGAAAACAAACACACCCAATGTTCACATATTGGGGTTAATTCTTGCTGTTTTCATTCCACTTTTCCTGGAAGTTAATTAATGACAAAATCATGAGTGAGCAAGAAACAAATTCAAGCTTTTAGAGCAGTGTCTGGATTTGTGGGTTATTTTTTAGATGTTTTGATGGATGGCAGGCTCATAAAAAGCAGAAGCATGCTTCAAGGTATATCTTCACTAAGCTGTTATTGCCATACATTTTGCTCAATGAGAGATAATACAATCCATCTATCAGTCAAACAACCAGAGCATTGAGTCTTTAAAAAAACCTCAGAGTTCATACAAAGGTTGGAACATAAACGTGCACGTTCACTTTGGGTTTGACTGGTAAGGAGTCTGCCTTTTTTCAGTCCCCAAATAAGCTTATGTCAAATGTTTTTGGTAAAAAGTATGTGTATGTTTTCTAGTTTTGTCAATGAGATAAAAAAAAAAAAAAATAACATAAGGACAACATGCCAACTTCGAGGTACAGGTATATGCTCTTATATTAAGGTCTATAACCTTAAAAAAGTTAAACTGCTGCCTTTAAAACCTGTACCATGCTTTCAAATCCGTTTCTGCACACTCTTTAAATAATACAGCGCAAAGTTCTTGAATGTATTTTGTCATTAAGGAACGTCCGTACAGGGTAAGTAACTCATCACATTTCACTGCAAGATCTTTTGTAGCAAACGTCTGAAATCTTAAAATATGGAATGCTGAAGCCAACAAGCAAGCGACCATTTTGCTGCAACATTACTCACTTTCAGTAAATGCTTTTTAAGAACCAACTTCTCCACTTAACAGCAATGCTTAAAGTAATTTTGTTTTTATAGTATACATCTACGTCTCCATACTTGTCAGACTAAATCAACCTCAGACACAGCTTAACTGTGGAACAGAAAATACATACTGGAGGAAAAAAAAAAAAAATTCCAAATAACTAAATGTAAAGAGTAGAAAATAAAACTTACTGGATGCTCTTAAGTTTGAGTTACCAAACATTCTTACTGGTCTTAGTTATTTATTCCTCCATCGAGCTGGGCTGAGCCGACTCGATAGCGCCTTCATTCAGATTTGTTAAGTGTACATATTGTTAGGTTTTCAGGTAAAGAAAGGTATACTTAAGTGAAGCTTATAACGGTTGGTAGGACTTATTAGTAATAATAATAGGTGAAATTAAACACAGGTTTATTTTAAACAGTTTGTTATACACAAGTTATACATACAGTTCAAAGCACAGCAGGGTAATGCTCCAAATTACAGCCACTGTCTGTAATGCTGCAGGAATTAGACAGCACCGGAAATGAACAGGACATATTGAGGATAATCTGCTTCTTACAGGTTTATTGCAAAATTCCAACCAATAAGAGAGCAGAATAAGTCAGTGCACAAAAAGCTGTTTAGTTTTGAGGATTGTTTTGCATTGTTCAACTCTTTTTAGTTCACATGTCTGAAACGGTTTTGCACTTTCATTTGATTCTTCATGTTTACACTTGCTTTAGACATATCAGCTAAAATTACAAGAGGTGTAATGTCAGAGGTTTACCCCGCCGTGGTCTCAGTTTTCCCCACTACAGAGGGATACACGTCATCTTGCAAAGACAAGTCCTCGCAAAAAAACTGAGGATGGACTCTAACAGGAACTACCTACAACTTCCCCAAAACAAACAAAAACAAAACAAAACAACTGAGACAGCTCGGGAGCGTAAACACAACCCACAAAAGGCAGTAGTCGACGAAAAGCTGGGATGATGAGAAAGCAGAGAAAGGAAACAAAATAGTAGGATATAGAAAACACAAATAATAGCAATAAGAATAATAATAAGGAATAATCTGGGAATTCTCCTCTACATCGTGTTGTTGTTCAGCGGCAAACTCTGGATTTAATTCTGATGACAGCAGCTGCCAGAAGCGTTTGCAGACCCCGTTTTAATGATTTTTCCTTCAATCGAACGTTTTTTAAATTCCTTTTTTTTTTTCCTGCTCCTTATCTTACAAAAACTGAACAGAGGATACAGGTGGTGTGTTATAGCTGAACTGTAGCTCTGAGCCAGACCGGACAGTTGATAGGCACAGAGTGGAGAGTTTTGGCTCGGAGCTTGCATGCTGGAGTCACGCTTTGAGAGGAAGAAGAGGAGGAAGAGGAAGAAAGTAGAGAGAGGAGAGAAAGTGGAGCTGTTTGGGAATTTATTTCACATAGCAACTGCCAATATAATCTGCTGATAAAGTCTGTTTTCCTCTTCTAATTGCATTGTTATCATTTGATTTTATTACATTATATGACCATTTATAACATGAAGAGCTTTGATTTAAATCCATTTAGAAGGTAATAGTTAAAGTTTTTACAGTATCAGTTGCTAGGTGCTGACTCTAAGTTGATTGACACAGACATCTTCAACAAATATTTGACCAAAGATGGATTGATATTGAGGAGCGGCCCCAAACAGCACCAGAGGGAAAAGGAGGAAGAGGAGGAGGGAAGGAGGAGCGTCTATTTCTTCTTGCTGAACAGACTGAAGCGTTTCTCCTTGTCTTTCTCTCGCTTGCCCGGGCTGGACTCGGCCGCCGACGCCGCCACTGTGGCGACAGATGCAGGCAGCGTCTGGGCACGTGCGCCGGGAGCTGGCGTGCTATGGCTGCTGGGCGTGATCTCGGTCTTGTCGCCCGAGACGGCGGCCGAGATGGCTGAGATCCACATGTTCATCTCCTCCTGGAAGATGAACAGAGGATGATAGGGAGAAAGGGTTTAGCCGTCAGCGCTAACACGGCTAATAATAAAAGTTGCTCTTGTTAGTATTAGGACATGACAAAAACATTCACTATAATGTAACTGTACTCAGACATAAGACCATTTTAAAGCATCTATTAATGTGGACAATCTGTCAAATATTACAATATCGACTAAACTGTCTGTTCCCTTTATATTATTACTGTCAGGAGGAGGGGGTGTGGGATGCAAGTGAGGACTACTGGGGGTCTTTAAATTATTCCAAAAGGAATAATGACTAAAATATCAAGGATCAAATGGAGAGGGGTAATCCAAAATAAAAAAGGCCACTACAAAGAGACTCCAAAACCTAAACAAAGATTTACAATGATGAGAGAAACTAAACCACAGCTGCAGAGCAACTGACAGGAAACCAAGGTATGAGGGAGATCCAGGAAAACCCTTTAACAAAACTCAGTGGCTACTAGAGATGCCTTAGCGGGTATCAAAAAAATGGAGTAAAGACCTGCCCAACTTCATCTAAACTATTTTCTGAGACACAAACAGAGAGGGCAAATTGCCGGAGAGGTTTTGTGGTGCTTAAGCAAACTAGACAATGTAGAGATCACAAAAGAGTTCCTCTCACTAACTCTGAAGGTGAGCTACTGAGTCAGCACAGGGAACTGGAGTCCAAGGCTGTTTTCGAAACCGTACTTACTGATTTGGCCAAAATTCAGTATGTAGTAAGTAGTATGTGAAAAAGAGGAAAATCTGTAGTATGCCAAAACTCCCCGGATGTCTACTGATTCGGGAACATTTCTCAGTATGCATCGGACCAGTCTACCTCGCGTACTGTTTCCCATAATGCACAGCGCTCGTTACGCTTTCTTTCTTTTTTTCTTTTTTAGACGAGGAGAACTCAGTTTTTAGGTGCTGTGAAAACTATTCAATTCCATATAAACCCCTTCTCAACTTTTTAAATCATAAGTGGATGCTAAAGAAGCAGTTTATCTATCAGCTTGTCCGTTGTTTTCTTCTGCTTTCTGAAACCGGTAATCCAGTGACGTCTGGCTCAGCATACTGCAGACCAAACCCAACAGAACTGTTATACCACAAACTAAATTCAAATGCAGTATGTAGTAGGCAGTACCTACTGCCTACTACATTGGTAGGTAGTATGTAGCAGGCCGTTTTGAAAACAGCCCAAGAGTGTATGTAAGCTTTCCACACCTGCTCCTAATAAAGGGACAATCAGGCACACACACCTGACTCTGCTCTGGGATGATTCCTTCACTAAACTCAATGAGAACCCCTCACAATTACAACAGATGTTTGTGTAACCAGTAGCCTTAATTTAAGATCAAAGATGAAGGAACTCTTTATTGTCCAAGAGAGGCAATCTGTTTAACAGACATCAAACAAACCACAGAAGGGGATATTTAGAAAAATACATGGTATAAAAAACCCCACAATAAAATGGTTGATAAGGCAGCTGATGGCAGTTAGGACAGATGAGTGCCTGCTTGAGGAATTGTAGATGTCAAAAAGGGTTTGTTAACACTTAAATTCTTTAGAAATCCATTGAACCGTCATGTAAGCATTTCATTTATTATGTTCATGTTTAACAAATTAATTCAAAATTATGGAGGCAGGAATATTAATGTATTACAAAACGAATTAGGGAATACATAGTGACAAGGATAAATGGTTAAGTTAAACTAAATCAAAATGAAACAGCAAATAATATATCTATTAACAAAACCATTATACTACTAACATTAGAGATTCAGTTATACAATAGTATGATAGTAGTTACAACTAATGATAAGAGGGTTGAAAAAGAGAAACCATGGCAGTGACAGGTTTTTCTGTTTATTAAATGTTTTACTTACGTCATCTTTGGCTTGGAAGAGATACTCATTCCCATCAGTAATCCTGCAGGAGGTAGAGAATGTATTTAATTACCATTATGGATTCATAAACAGGTGATAGTTAATGAAAAAATACTAACGTCAGCAATCAACATTTTCTGTTAAAGTCTATGATCATAAGGAGAGCATTTTACTGTGATTTCTGAGAGTTTTATGTAAGTTAACTTGAATAATAAGGTCTCAGCTGACATGTGACCGGTGCAGATAAAGTAAGATTAACTAGCCTGCTCCCTGCTGTCATCAAAATTATAAATTCACAAACAAAGAGTAATGTATTTAATCATCAGGATTCTCACTTGAGCTTAAAGACGTGTTTCTTCTTCTTGTACTCCAGTGCCACCTCACAGACTGCGTCCTTCAAGCTGATGGGAATCTCGCTGTGGTAGGGGATTCCCTGACTAGCGCTCTTCTGGTCCTTATAGAAACCCATCTCCTGCTGATTGATCACACAGTACACATTGTGCCACGACCTGCAGAAGAAGTCACATCATCAGTCAGCAGAGGAGAACACAAAAAAGAGTTGTGCATTTAATCACATTAAGTTACTCATATAGCAGTGGAGACACCTCTTTGTCGTGTTTTCTATAATTTGTTTTGCGGTGTGAAAAGTCAGCAAATGACTCCTACCTGCTTGAAGCCTTCTTGTTATGGCCCTCCCACTCGTGTTTGCGGTGTAGGAAGCCCTCCAGCTGAGACGTGGGAGCGTCCTGCTGGGTTTTCGCAGGCAGGGTAGCTGCCTGGCTGGTCTTGCCTTTGCGAGATGCCCCAGGAGACCCTGCAGGGCTGGGCTCTGACACCCCATTTACAACCTCGCCCCCTTCAACATTATCCTAAAATCAGAAGAGAGTAGAGTCAGAGGAGGGCAGTGGATGGATTCATCTCTCTCACATTCTCTCTTTTTCAAGATTTATTGCACAAAAGCTGTAAATCAGAGCTGCAGCATGCAGAGCAGAGCACAATCACAGGCTGTGTAGACACCTGAAGCATTAACTTATGAAATACACTAAAGTCAAAACAGGCCCCTGAACAAGTAGAGGTGGTATATGTATACTCTTAGTTGGAATTCTTCAACTATTGCCACAGCAATGCTCTCATGTCTCCCAAATCTACCAGTGCTGTCTAAATTAAATTAATGGAACTGTTAACTGAGCCTAAACCAACTGCCCACATGTTCAACCCAATGCAACAAGTATACTCAAGAGGACTCAATAATTTAACCTTTTGTGATTTAGATAGAGACCATGCCTCCACATTCAAATGCAAACTAATATTTGAAACACAACACTACTAAGAAATGTAGATAAAAAACGTAAACAACCAAATAAAACTTGGCTTTAAAAGGAAAATTAACCAAATCCAAAAGGCCGAAGGGAGAGTAAGTCCCTTTAAGTCCCAAACTGGTCACGAATCCCTAATGAACGACCAATGGACTAAGCTGGAGGGGCAGTAGGAATGCACATTTCTGCCCATGTCAGGCAATTTCTGATACTGTTGATAATGCTTAGTTTCTCTGCTCATCTCCAGAGAGAATCAAGTCTTTCTTATAGTGAAATTAACATACCTTAATGCAAACCCTCATTCTGACATCAACAGATTTATGCAAACAAAAAATGCAACTTTTTGTTATATGCATACTTTCACCAAACAAAATAGGAAACTAATCTAACTTGGGTAAATTGTGAGCATTTGGCATACTTAATCTACTTCACTGGCTTGTACCAATAATGTAGAGACTATCTTACATCCATAAGGAGCAAACCTGAACAATCTTCTATACCAAGTTTTTGTTGCCTTCATGCAGTGGTTGCTGTTTTTGAGCCTTTAAGTAGTCAGGGATGCAGGGCAGATACTCACCAAGTCAACATTCAATGATGTCATTCTATCAGACATGACAGGTGTGTGTTCCTTAATTGGTTTTGATATTTCAGTCAATTCAATTTGACCTCCTGGCTAGATTTTGTAGTTATAGATGTCAGAATCAAGCTTTATTTGAGCCTGAAGTCACCAAATTAGTGGAGTTAATGACCTCTAAAAAACAATGCTAGCTAACTGAAGACACTGAACTAAGCTGATGTCAAACAGCCTTCAAAGCACATCTTTAAGCTTTCTACTAACATTTTAGGAGCTCAGCGCTGGATTCCAGTACTGATTAGAAAAACATCTGCATTAATAAATATAGCAAACATTCATTACAGGATTTAGGACATGCACGATAAATCATATCACTTCATAACACACAACATTGTGGACAGTGTGAAGACAGACCAGAGGGAAAGATGGGAAGGACGAAAAACAAACAAATCTCAAACAATTAGCAAAAAAATTGCTTGGAAGTCATCATTATTGGTGAGGGGAGAATGCGATTGGCCTAGTATCAAAACAGATTTTATTTGTTCACACCACACCCACTCCAACTGGATGCTTATTACCCTGTCACTGGGGTCTTCTGGGGACGAATGGAGGATGCTCATTTTGAGAGCAGTGCAGGGGCTGGACCAATCCTGTGAGCCTAAACTGAGGGACCAATCCTTGGACCTCTTATTTCAGGCAAGAGATGGACCAGTCCTGTGAATGTTTATGGGTAGCCTAAAGAGATATGCTAACCCTGATAAAATCTAATAACTTCAACTTAAAGAGTTAAATCCATTCAGAGATTTCTTGCTGCAAAAGCTTTTTAAACACGGAACCAGTTGTAAGAGTTCTTTGTGACAGCATGTCAATCCGGTCCAGGTCCAGGAGCTTTAACTTAAAGGTTCATAAGGATCACTGAAAATAGTCAAAGCAACTCTGAGTATTTACTTTAAACTAAGGCTAGTACATATCAATAGTCATGATAGACAATGTGTGTTTGTGATATGAGGGGTGGGGCATGTTGGGAAAACTAAGCATCTGTGTCCACGACCTCTCCCACTCATTTAGAGGTAATTATGTACCCTAAAATAACTCTATGTTAAGACTGGAGAATGGAAATAACATTTAATTCTCACACCATCATGTTAGAGCAAAAACCCTGCCCAAGACAGCTGCATTTTACAGCATTTTTGACTACATAATTTTTTTTTTCCAAAAGTAGGCATGGGAGATAGAGCCTTTAAATGTTAGTCTCCTGTCCCTTGGAATCGTCTTCCAGTTTGAATCCAGGATGCAGACACCCTCTCTTCTTTTGAGTGTTTAAAACTTTAAATTTTTGATAAAGCTTAAAGTCAGTACTGGCTCAAGCTTAGACCAGACCACATTTATGCTAAATTCAGATAGTCCCAAAAAAAAAGGAACGCCAGCTTTAGCACCAAATTATTTGCTGTCAACCAGCTTCATTAGATTTGCTGAGATTTGTTCTACAGTTTTGGATTGGTTATTGGAGAAACAGTATAGATTTTTCTTTAAACAAAACCCCTGAAATCTTCTTAATACTGTGGCTGAATGTGATGATGATGACTGATAATGATGAGATTTACTGTTTATCTGGCTAATACTCAGTTGATTTGTTCAGCCCCGCATAGAGGCTGAATAAATTTAATATTAACTTGAGATGACAAAACGTATAAGATAATGAATAAACACACTTTCCTTTTGACCTTCAAATCTAATATGACTGCTAGTCAGAAATAAGTTGGTTAAACAATGTCAATATTCTTATAATCTACTTAATATTCACTGTACCTGATGACTCCTGATGTACTCTGAAAACAAAGAGAATGGCTACTGATGCTTTTTCGTATACAGCTATCTGCAAAATGTTCTTGTGGACAGCCCCAGGTTGAAAAACTGATGAAGGATATGAGATGAAGGAATACAACAGTGACAGAAAACTAAACTAAAATGCTTATGATGGTAACAGCATGCAACAAAAAACACATTGACAAATACATTGTTTCAGGAGAGGAGTCTCAACTAAACATGGATAAGAACATACACAGACAAACCAGAGAGGGTCAGAGTGCACGGGTTATTTCTGACAGGGTTTATTGTGGAATGTGTGTTAGTCAGGAAACAACTAAGGGTGATGCAGTGGCATGCAACAGAAACCAACAAGAGAAATAAATAATATGATAACCATGTAAAACAACAGACAATGATAATAATGATCATACAAAAGGGTCAAATTAACATGAAATGATGACTGAAAATATAATGGAGAATGATAGAGCAGACATCTGCACTTGATACATACACACGCACACACACACAACCAGTGGGACATTTATGAATGCTTATAACGTCACAGAGAATCAGTTTCACATGAAACAGTGGAATGATTTGGTGATGTATATTAGACAGTATTTATGATGTTTTTGAGAGGAGGAAAAAAATGCTATTATAAAAATTTTTTGGAATGAGTTATTGTTGAATTGTCTATTAATCCTGTGAAGAGATGCATGGCTGTTATTCAAATGGTATCTTACATGGAGTGTATCTTGGATGTGTGATGAAAATTTGGTGGTATTCATGATGCACACTGAAAAAATGAATGTGAGAAGGAGACTGGGGCACTGGGATGTAGACACACCTGGGGCAGCTACATAAAATGCTTTTTAAATTTGTTTTATCGGATAGAACAGCTTTGAGAGAAGGGCAGAAATTGTAAGAAGAGAGTGGGGGATGTCGTGCACCAAATCATGTTGATAATATGACCAGTACAACGAGGACTGATGCCTCGGTACATGGGGTGCCTGCTCTACCATTGGAGCTAAACCAGCGTCCCTAAAATATATATACATATTTGCTGCATTTTTAAGCAACCCCCTAAAATAAATAAATAAATACATAAAAGCCACCCCCATAAATTTCTGAGTGATTTTTGTAACTGTTTAATTGTTCTTCTGTCATATAAAATATAACTTTAAGAATTATCCTCATGTTAACAGCAAAAACAAGCATTTAAAATTATGGTGTCTTTATAAATGTTATATTTATGACATTTTGAGTAATTCGCAAATTGTGGATGTTAAGTGTTAACAATCAAGCTAAACTAAAAGTAGCTTTAAATTCTTTATTTTAAGACGAAAAGAGTAAGACATATTTAACTGAACAATCACAATGTATTTTGTAGAAAATATCCCACAGCAACAAAGAGCTTTATATTAAATATTATCATTGATAAATACCTGCCCATATATTTGCAGTTTAATTTTAAGTTTAGTTTGGAAACTGTATATCTTGTTATGCTGATGATATCACATTCTACCTTATTAGTAAAAGTCCTTCAGTATTCTAACGGATCAACAGACTGGGTTATTACTGTTTGTGGCTTTATAACCTGCTTTTGACAGGAGGGCAGCGTTGTGTTTTGTTGATGTTCTTCTTAAGTGTTCATATTCCAGAGGGTCAGTTTGTAAATGATGACGTATAATAGCAGAATAATTAACAGCTGAGGGGAGAGGATGACAGGAGTGTCGGGCTGAGAGGGAAGAGGGAAGAAAGGAGGAGGAAAAAGAAAAACAAGGAAAGGAATGTGTGGAAACAAATATGTGTATGAGTGTGCAGGTTTGTGGTCCCCTATTCATCAGTCACGCTCACACTCACACTTATTGCAATTTGTTATTTTCTATTCAATGTCAAAAAACTGAAAATGTATCACGCTAAAATGAATTACATTACCAATGTAATGCTACTCTGTTTGGTCATCTTTGGTTTACAGGATATCAAGCACCATTTTGTAGAATGATTATAAGTTTGTCTGGGGTCCATAAAATCTATTTCTGAGGTCTTTTTATTAAATAATTATGGAGAAAAGGAATGAAGCTGAAAGAACCCCAAGAACCTTTTCCTGAAGAAAGTTTCCCCCAAAGATAACATGTCATTAACAAACTGAAAGGGGATACTCCATGATTCACCGGTATTGAGAATATAGTCATTTCCTCATTATTGCAATTAGAGGCTTAAGGGTCATGATAACGAAACAAAACCATACTGACTTGGCCTGTGTCCACTAATATCCTCATTTCAGTGGAGCTGTTGCTTCAAACTACATCAAGACTGAAGCATTTTAACAGTGGTCAAGTATTTAACAGGAACCCATTAGTGTTCTTGGTTTCTGTTCCCTGTTTTGTTTTGTTTTTTACTGAAGAGCTTATTAGTAGTGATTTCAAAGCCTTTCTAAGACAAAGCAATAATTTTGCTTTTAAACTAAAAGTAAAGCCATTGTTATTAACCAAAATATGGAACTGCAAGTGATACCTTAAAAGTTAGAGTTGCAACACAAAAAATAAGAAGTGAATCAGTACAGATAAACAATAAAATGCTGAAGGCTAGTGATAAATGAAGGTGTTAACAAATCTGGTCAACACTGGAGTGTAGGATATTCCTTTTGAAGGCAAAAGCTTAAAGTAGCATGAGTGTTGTCATATTAAGGTACTTTGTATGTACACATCAATATCTTGTGTGGATATACGTATATATGTGTGTGTGTGTGTGTGTGTGTGTGTGTGTGTGTGTGTGTGTGTGCGCGCGCGTGTGTGTGTGTGTGTGGGTGTTTATCAGGGTGCAGCGTTGCCCCTGCGGCTCTGCAGAGTGCTGCTGTAGTGCTGGTAGGCAGGCGAGCGGTAACTAACCCTGGGAGACTCCTGATCAGACGGCAGCCCGTTCTGAGACACCGGCTCACCCTCCCTGCAACATACACAAAGTACACAGAGTAAGACAGACTCTTGGTATCTTTCACAATAAAAACTCATTCAGTTATTGCTAATATTTCCTGTATCAACAGGGTACGGCTCCAAAAGCTCATCCATTTGACCTCAGACACATATAAAAGTTGAGAAAATCCCATCAAGCATAGAATATATTTTCTGCCAGATGCATACATGGATAGTTACAGACATCATGGATACAAGAGGTTCTGTTTACAATATATGAAGAACATGTCCTCCACATGCATGCATTGTAAAGCAGTGTTCACAGGCTCCAGCCTTCTGTTGACTCTGCTGGAATGGGTGTCTCCAAAAAGTTGAGAAATGTTTGACATTGATCAGTGTGATCGTGCAGAAAGTATTATTTTTACTGTAACTGAAAATGAAAGCTTTCAACGTTTCTGTCATCTTGCCTAAACGCACCCACTTCCTTTTTTCCACAAGTGTGTTTGGTTTCACTTCCATTAGAACTTTATAGTGAGTTAAACTATTCATTACAAAAACAGAGAAGTAACTTATTGCCTATGAAACTCAAAGCAGGCACACCAGCAAGGAAATAAATAACTAAACCATATCTCTCTTTTATGATCAACTTACATGAGGAAAATATTATTAAACCATCATGCTGTATTGTACACTTACGCACACACATACACACACACGCTCTCACCTGTGCTGTGCTGCAGCTTCCCCGGGCTGACCCTCAGTGGGCGGGGGTTGTCTCCTCTTCTCTTCTTCCTCTTGCGCTCTTCTCACTTCCAATAACTCCATCTAAACACACAAACACATACTGTGACTTCCCTGTGAATCACTCGAGCAAACAGTTCAGGGACTTTGTCATAAAGTCCCAAAACAGAGTCTGTGACGACCATGAATAGTTTCAAACAAGTAATTTTTGATAAAACCTAAATAGACAAAATTGAATTGTTAGGAAAAACACCATGCTATATTTTATATACTGCCAATTAACTGAAAGCCTTACAAATGATTGGATTTGAAATAGCATGATTTGTCTCAGGGATGTCTTTATTTTAGTGGTTGTTTATACAAAATCTGAGTGCAAGAATCTCTGAGTCTCTGAGCAGGCTCTGTTATTCCACCTCACAGATTAGCATCTGCTTACTGTAGGTGGTAAAGAAGCTCTCTCTCGCATGAGTCACACACTTGCTTTGCCTTGGAGGGACGTTTTCATCACCTAGCTTCATGTTAACTCTGGATTTCTGTCACAGTGCAGCTCCTCTCTGACAACATCTACTGGAAGCTGAGTCATTTTTATACTTCAATTGTTTCAATTCATTTAATGACAAACACAGATAAGGAGGAAATATAACGTGTATACCTCTCAATAAACCAGTGACATTGAAGGATTAGACTGATCTAACATTTACCAGGTCAATAAGTTTTGCACAAATTGCATCAATAAAGTTTTGAAAATTCTAATCTCAACACTTGTACCAACAAATCTCAGAGGAATAAGTAACACAGAAAGATCTGGCATACAGTCTCAACCATGCCAGTGTCTTTTTGTGTCTCTAATTGTAGTTTGGCTTCAGTGTGTGATAGCACCATGTGTCTCACCGTGGTCAACCTCTCCAGAGCAGCGAAGCGTTCCTCCCAGGTGGCAGCTGACTTCTCAAAGGCCTCGTGTCGTTTGATAAGTTTCTCCACCTCGTCCACGCTCTGACCAATCTCCCTGCTGGACAGGTAGGGATCCTGACCAAGCAGCCACGCCTCAGCCACACCTGCATCCCGGGAGAACTGGTGCACTTCCAGGACTGAAGACACACACACACACACACGCACGCACACGCACGCACGCACACGCACACACACACACACACACACAAACATATACATTTTCATGTTTACTTAGCTATTTCAATTGATATGTATTTCTGAAAAAGTGATGGAAAAGTGATTGTATGAAACATCTTACCCAGTCTAAGCCACTCCCATCTGTCCTCCCACTTGTCAATCATATCTTTCCTCTTGTCTGTCAACTGTAACAACTTTTCTTTAATCTGAAAGAGAAAACATTAAAAACATTTTCAATCTAAGAGTCAGCTATTTTAAAATTTGTGGTTTTAAGACAGATTGAAGTTGCATTCGCACATCTTGATATTTGGTCTCTGTAAATAATGTAAACAAAGAGTACAGTCTAGACCTGCTCTATTTGTAAAGCATCTTGGGATACTATTTGTTGTGCTATATAAATAAAGATTGATTGATTGATCTTATCCATATTTTAAAAGAGCATAGCAAAGAACTCAAATCTTGTGTATTCAGGTGAAGTTTTGTTTGTCTAATTTCTTGTCAAAGTATCTCATCAGTCTTAATTCTAACAACATTCACCTGACAATTCCAGATTGCACATCTTGATTCACAACGTAAAAAGCAAAAACAAGGCTTGGATTGCTTGTTGCAGTAGAAAAACTAGCTCCCAGTGCAGTGAGCAAAATATTTCCAATTCCAAAAAACAGTAACAAGTAAACCTTGGCTTTTTACACATGAGCTCTTTCAACTCATTGCAAGCATTTCCGGCCTTAAATTTTGCTTCTTATATTTTGAACTGAACTGTTATATCTGGACTTGTCAAGTGAATGTGGTTAATATTAACAGTAATGAGATATTATCACTACACATTAAACAAATACTCTTGGTAAGACTTGTGTTTCTTTGCAGTACAAAAGGAAACCCTGGGCTCACACCGAACCCACGGTAATGAAATACTTTTAAAAGCTACAAAACAGGAAAATGTAATAAAGCTTGATCTGCACATTTCAGGAAACCACATTAGAAACATTTAAATCCCACCTAGAAAACAACTCGGACAAACAAGACAGCTGAATAAATAACAACAATGTGCTGTTAATTTAGACTGAACACAGCTGATTTAAATCTGAAGACTACAAATAGAAAAAAGTTAAAGTGACAGCTTTGTTTGCTAAATTATGAAGGTTATGAAGGATGTTGGTTATAAATCTATTAGAGATGAGATTAGAGATCTAATAGAGGCTGATTTGAGATGCACTCTTAGTTCTGGCATTTAATAGAAAACGTATAAATGTTCAATGAGTCTATTATAAATAATTTGTTAGACTTTGATTCTGAATCTATTCTGACACAGCTCCAATACACAAATATTCTGAATGGCATTCTTGTTTGTGAATACATGTAGCAGTCTCACCTCTTCTGAAGCGTAATGCTTCCTGGCCAGCAGGGCTTTGCCCAGCTCGATGCAGGCGGTGAAGCTGTCGTTACGGGCGTCAATCTCTGCCTTGATGCCCTGGTGGTTGTTCATCAACAGCTCTACTGATGACACATCCCTGAGAACAAGAAGGAACACACACAGAAAGACAATGAGCTGTGTATAAAGACATGAAACACTGACTTCACAGCTTGTTTAATACATCTCTGAATGCTTTGTTTGTTTTAAGACATTATGCATACACTTGAGTCAAAATTGGAATGCAAATGTGCCACAGTGTAAAGAAGATCTCATTCAAAATCACCGGCAATAACAGCAACATGGGGTTATTCCAAAGGGCAATTACACTTAAAAATCAAAAAGTCCAACTTTTAGAGTCCTTTGGATTCAATGTGTCTTCAAAATCGTTAAATTAATAAAAAAAAGATTTTATTATCAGGGGTTAAACTGGTCGACAGCTGTCCATGGGTCAACCAAAGCCCATAATGCAAACTTTTTGTAGCTGTGTGTAGATGGTCTGGGACTATTGCGCACAATGTGGACGAGATTGTTCTGTTATCTGGACATGTCTGGGATTCATAACAAACTGTAATAAGAGCTGCTACCTTCCCTCCAAGCTCATCATCTTTATGTGGATAAAAAAAACAACAACAGAGAGAGGAGATGCTGACAGGCTCCCTTTACAATCAGGCACAAAACAAGAGAAAGCTGCGTGGAGCTGCACATTCTATAGGCATGTTTGAACTGGAATAATATTAGGGCAATACACTTCAAGAATCTGAACCTGGAAGTAGAAAATGTTTATCTGCAAGTAATTGTGCAATTGCAATCCAGTATTTGTGAATCAGTGTCCTTACCTGGGGTTCTCCTGTGCCTCAATCAGGCGGATGACATCCTCCATCCACAGCATCAGGTCCCGCACCATGCTGAAGAAGCGGAACTTATCTCCAGTGTCAACCAGCTTCACCCTGCGACCCTCCGCTGCCTCCAGCAGGTTCTTCCAGGCCTCAAGGACCTGAGGGAGGAGGGCAAGATGACAGAAAACAGCCGAGTTCAGACCAAAGAGACCAGAGGCTGTGCTCCTCCGAAAGAGATTAACCCTCTAACCTTGGATAAAGAGCTGGTTTTTAGAGTTCGATTTACAGCTGGCTCCTTCACAGAGGAGAGATTCCACTGACCAACCAGGACAACAAATACACTTTACCACATGGAATCATTATTTATGAAGATGCAATTCATGTTTAGTGGACATTGAGCGTTAAGGACTTACTAAGAATACACCATCATAACACAAAACACATCTGTAAAAGCAGTGCAACCAGTCACAGAGTCTTACACAGGCCCAGCTGCAGAGGACTGTATAAATAGATAATAATAATAATAATAATAATAATAATAATAATAATAATAATAATAATAAAATAAAATAAAAAAAATACATAAATGGGATAAAAGCAAATTAGAAACAATGCTTTCAGAGGCAAAAGCACCCACCATGTGTCCAGGCAACAAGAAAATGGATTCAGAAAGCAAATATTTGAAATTCAAATGTTTTCTCTCTTTGATATACCCGGGAACATCGAAACAGAGTAAGCCGGGGCTGTTGTAAAGTCACTCATTACCTACTATTTAGTGAGTATGCTATTTTGTAATGCTTTCAGAATGTTAAGTTTGACATATTTAACCATATTCAATGGAATACTACCACATTTTTATGTACCATCATGCACTGCACAACATTTTGGGGGATTTTTATACAATTTATGCATCAATCTGATAAAGTCATTAGATTGTAGAGAATTCAATTTTTAGATCAAACATTACCAACCAGCTTAAATTTCTCTAATTACCATTTTTCTATGGATTAGATGACATGTTCAATTGCTATTAATAAAATCTGTTCTGTTTCCAACACTTATTGTCCATGTTGCTGCCTTGTACACTCAGAAAATCAGCAGGCATCATTTTATTTTTTTGGTTATTATTATTCTTTAGATCTTATAACCAGACATTGGGGTTCCTCATTAACTGATATACTGGAGTACTGCTACAATTCGATTCAGTTCAAAATTAAAATATTTATAGTAGAAGAACATGATTGGCAGATTTGTTGTTCATCTCTTTTCTATTCAATGCTTTTTAAAATTAAAATCTAAGTCAAGAAATGTAATATCATACAGACCGTTCACTTTGCTAAACAACCATTCTCTATGTAGTTCAGTGTGTTGGGAAGGATTGTATCAAAACCACCACAAGAAATGTGAGACCCACCAGCTGAAGACACCTGCTGTCCAACATGTACAGGACTATAAACAGTTAGATGGTCTAACCTGAGTTAACCTTTAGGAAGACGAATAGATGTTGATATCTTAATCTGTTAGCATGCTAATGCTAGCTCTTAAATGTTGAAGACAATGGTGATTATAACACAGATACTATGATTAGCTTTCAACAAACCGACTAAAATAATTAGATGATTAGACTGCTCAGGGTCGTATTGATTTGTTCCCATTCAGAATCTCACAAGGTGATAGATGCTGTTGCGGCAGCAACAACAACAACAACAAAAACAACAAACACAAACAGCTATTTTCCACATGGGCAAACCAGCTTCAATTTGGTCTCCGGACAATTTGTCATAGTAAGCTGAATTCCTGAAACATGGAGGAACTTTCTGATAAAAAGAGGATGTAAAGGAAGATATTGATTAATTTAGCATGTCCAGTTGTGCTCATAAGTTTACACACCTTGGTAGAATTTGAGAATTTTTTTTGTGCCATTTTTCAAAGAATATGAAAGATAAGAGAAACATTTTTTTTCACTCATGGTTAGTGGTTGGGTGAAGCCATTTATTGTCAAACAACTGTGTTTACTCTTTATATCATAATGACAACAGACACTACTCAAGAAATCATAAATTCTGCCAGGGTATGTAAACTTATGATCACAAATGTATATAATGCTCTTGGAAATGTAGACCAATAAATCCGAAACACTGATTGATGCTTGCAGAGTAACAGGGTTACGCTACATATATCAGACACATAATAAGGAGTATAAAACAGTGTGTAAAAATGTTTCCATTATAAAAATATGAATATGCAAGAGCAACTCTGATACAGTAAAATCAATATAAATTTAACCCACAGATCATATAACTAATAATATTTAAAGCTATCTTTGAAAAGTTTGTATTATACTACTCCATATGCAGTGTAGAAGATGACAATAAAGATATATACATGATAATGGTGTTGAAGTGTTGCACAGCTGAGTGATTAAAATCAGATATTCTCTTTGTCAAATATTGTGAAGCAGCTCAAACTTGAAGCTGAATGCAATGAATGATTTAGCATTCAAAGATGACACTGACTCAATTTACTCTAAACTTAAAACTCTGTTATCTAGATTAGCATTTCCAGCTCATCTGACACTGAGACACTGTTAACAATGCTGATGGAAACATGGCTTCAGAGGACTGAAAGCAGCAATATGTTGCTAGCTAACAAGCAACTACATTTAAGCTTATGTGAACGATAACATTAGCATTGCACCACTGTGTGCAGCAATGAAATATTAAATATGCATCTTAAATTGTTTGGAGGGAAGCTACTAGCGAGAGGCCTGACTGACCAGATCCCAAACTTTGCAAACTACTTGTAGCACTTGTCTTAACCTCCTGAGACTCTGGTGGGTGGAGTTCACAGCTTAGAGGAGCATCATGCAGCATCATGTAAGTTTTCAATAAAGACTGAATTCTTGTTGAGTTTGTTATCCAATGTGCAAAAATCCACCCACACAGTAATCACAGAGAGATACCAAACAAACTATAAAATAATTTGCAAATCCTCAGGTCTGAGGCTGAGACTAGGCCGGATAAAATCACTAAAATGTCGCTAAAAATAATCAACATTTTAGTCTGAGTATTAAAATAAAGGCTAAAACTGCAGCCAAAATGAACACTGATGCAAAGCTGATGTTTTTGGTAAACGGAATCTCACCTCTCCCTTTCTCTTCTGGGTGGACAGGGAGGATATGCAGGGAAATGGACATACAGGGAATGGTCAAAACACAATGCCATCAAAAACACTTATCATCATCAACAGTCCTCATTGACTGTCAGGAGACAAGGAGCTTTGGCATGTCACAGTGGAACGAAAGTGATATTCAACTCTGAATGAGGCTGTTACTGCTCACAAAAAATGTCTCTTTCAGAGGTAGCCTTTTGGACGAGTCATTGCAGAAAAGACTAATATGCAAAACAAAGGTTTACATGATATAATAGCCATTTCTGAAAACATTCGTCTGAAGTCCACAATGTGTGGAATAAAGACAGATGTTTGATTTGAGAGTATTACAGTTCGATTCCGAGTTTTGCACAATGTAGTCACTGGATTATTAAGTCACAGATGTGTTCTCACTGAGGTTGAGCTGCAGGCTCCTTGAAAATGTAACTGCAAGAACTGCGATTGGCTGGTTGAGTTTGTCCCTTCCAGATTCCTGATGCTGTGAAGCTTGCTGAGAATACCTCAAACATTAAAGGTTATCATGTTTTATCAGCCTGGTTCTTAATTCTACTTATTTGAGTGTCAAATGACTCAAAGGTAAAGCTAGTTTTGGATTAGTTTCAGTAGATTGTTTCAGTAGATTGCTTCAGCCTGCTGCAGCAAAAACAGCTGTGATGGCTTCAACTTAATCTTTCAGGGCAAATGCTGAATTCTTGAATTTCCATTAACGTTGTTTTTGAAGACATCGATCACTGCTTGACTGTTGGTCCCATATATGTATCTAAACGAGTACACAGTATGATCATAAAGATAAACTTGAATGTTTCTTCTGTGAACAAAATCATTGAGGAGACTATAGCGAGAGGTGTCCTGCATTTTGACCATGCCCTGTAAGATTTATTTTCTACAACTCTTGGTTTTACTTAGAATAAGTCTTGTAATTTGTAATTAAAGAAGCTTATTTTTTTAGAAAACAGACTCCATTTTACTCCTAATTGACCACCTATAGATTACATTGACTTCTTTCTTTCATCAGGGGCAGAGGAACAGTGCAGAGTTAGTGCAGCAGCAGTGCAGCATGCATGAGAAAAAGAGCCTCTTACACTAACTTCATTTACATCAGTGCTGGATCCAATTCACGACTGAATTACACCAGTACTGCATGCATGCATGCCTGCAGCAGGTACAACGAGTAAACTGAGCCCAGTCCTGATGTTGTTCTAAAGCTCACCTCTCCCTCTCTCTTCTGAATGTCATCAGCTTTATCTCCAGCGTAAGCAGACTGCAGACGGACGGCGTCCTCCTGTAGCTGCCGCACCTGAAAACAGAGAGGAAGAGGAAAAGCTGCTTATTAGTAAGAACACAGCAAACCATTTCAATACAAGTTATGAAATGTTACACAAAGAGAGCAAATTAGCATCCTGAAAAGGCTCCATAAAGTGTCCTATTGCAGTCTCCAGCCTGTACCTGTGTTCCCAGTGCCTGAATGTCATGTTCAAAGGTGGTGTGCATCCTCTGCAGGGTCTCCACCGTGTTCTGGTCCCTGCCGAGCTCCTCGGGAAGCTTCTTGTGTTTATCCAGGATGCGGTTGAGGATCTCCTTGGCATCGTGGTAGAACTTGTGCAGTTCGAATGAGGCGGCTAGGATCTGTGTTCGGGTGTCGATGAGCTCCAGCAGGTCGGCCCAGGCCTCGTTCAGGCCGTCCTTCCACTCTGCGATGGTGGCAGCGTCGCCGTGACCGGTGTTAATCAGCTCGTCTGCCTGACGATTGACGGTGTCCACGCGCTCCTGGCCGATGTTTCCAGTGTCTCGGGCAAATTCTCTGAAACGTTCTTGCAGCATCTGGAGAAGAACGAAGGACAGGATCAAAATCAAAGATTGTCACAACGAGATGCCACTTTGTTTCAGATACCAAGCTACTGAAAATGTTCATCTGTCCACAACAAGCATCTACTGACAGATTTCTAAAGTAAGTGATCTGATGTTGGCAAATCATACTCAACTTTGAGGCTTTTAAAGGTTACAGAAAATAGAGAAAAAACTATAAAACATCAAACTATTTTAAATTAAAACACAGGACAAAGAATTTGGTAGAGAGTCTTTAAAGTAGAATTTCAGCATTTGCATCCTCATGGGCATAAATTTGACATAAACTAACTAACATATAGCTGCTATAAAAAACAGATGATAAAATATAGGTTACAATCCATTACCCATCATCACTACAAAGTAAAGTGTGTGTTGTACTCACAGTTACATGCTCGTAGTCCTGTCCCAGCTCGTGGGATCCAGCCACCACCTCCCTCTCTGCAATCCACTGCTCCAGGTCGTCCACCTCCCGATTCAGCTGGAAGAGACGCAGACGCTCGTCCAGCTTCCCCCGACGCTCCTCTGACAAGTCCTTGAGACCGGCGTACAGCTTATCCACCTGAGACTGACGCATCCCGATACGCTCACTGAACAAGGAGGAGAGAAAATAAGGAATCATGGTATATTACTGTCTGTCTTTTACTTATCTGTAACTTCTGTTTGTTCTCCTTTCCTCGTCCCTTTCTTCATATTTTGCCCATATTTGCTCATGTTTCTACTTTTTCCCATTATATGCCACTACACACCTTTGCTTCCTTTCATGCATCTCTTCCTACTCTTCTTTCCCCTTTTATTGTTAGCTTATTTATTTAACCTAATGTTATATCTACATCTATTTTCCACATTTCTTCATTTCTGGATGAAATGTAAAACGTTTTCTGCTAAAAGAAAAACATAAAAAATGTAAGTAAAAGCAGGAAACTAGTATCCTTAACTTTTGATCCATGACCCCTCCCTTCCCCTCACCTGTCTGGGTGTCCAGCAGCTACCAGGCCCCGGCTGGTGCTGGACAGTTGATGGACGGTTTCTGCATAGTCCTCCACCGCCTGTTCCAAGATCTGGTGCTTCTTCAGCATGGCCACTGAACTCTGCTCATCCTGAGACATACAGATGTTTGTCAGATTATGTATTGTACAATTGCAGAAGGAAAGGGAGACCGCTTGAACGAATCTTTAGCAGGTAAAATAAAACATTTCAAAAAGTTAAAACAAAAATAGATGACCAGTTGATGAGTTTGAACACTTTGAACGTTTTGACCTTAAAAATCTGATAAATCAACGTACCAATGTGAAACCAAAGCTCACAGATTTAATTAAAAAACAGAACACAACTGAAATAACATCTAATACTAGAAGAACAACAATCACTACGACAGTGATAAGTGCATAATAAGAATACTGAATGCGTACTGACCAGCAGGAGTTAACAGCAGTCTGTCACCTAATCAAACACAAACTACACTGCTGTAAAAGAAACTCCACAAAACGAGGAACTGGCAGGTGAACCAAAACTTCAACAAGAAATAGGAAGTTTTTGACCTACAGGGCAGAGAGACAGATGTATCTTTAGCTTCTCTCTCGTGCAAACAGAGTCATGTGTGCTCCGAGCTAAAATCTAATAGAGCCGCCGCCAGTACAAGCAGCAGAGGAGGCAGAGCCAAGACCATCAGAGACAACGCACACCCAAACTTTAACATGCTCTTCTGTGTTTGCGTGGGTTTCCTCTGGGCACTCCAGTTCCCACAAAAACAATTTGGAAAACAACTTAATTAAAATAAATAAATAAATAAACAAATAAACAAAATAACTGTTTAAGATTTCTGCAGAGCATTGTGATGTGTTTCTGATACTGTTGTTTTTAGAGAGATTATTGTGCTGTGATAAAATCAAATACTGTGTTTTATGTATCTACTGATTATACAGGAAACCCTCTGAGTGTCCAAACAGTGTTAATTTCTTTGACAAAAAATATGATGATAAATGTTTGTCAACAACCTTTGTTTTCCATGACAAAGATAGAACGATGGCGAGCTAAAAGTAAATCACTGATGATAAAAACTTTGACAAACATATGTTTGATTTTCCTGAACAAGACGAGATGGGGCTACGATGTTAGAGGTGGACTGATGGACGTTCAAAATTGAATCGAATCAAAAATATTTGCCCTACTTTGCATTTAACCGGTTTGTCAAGATAAAAGCAATGCATTCCTGTAATAGGGTGCGTTAGCTAAGTTAACTGAGGGGTACAGTTTTTATTTGGTCACTTATCTGCACTGAGTGGGCTGCTGGTCAAATTCTCACTGCCTCTGTACATCTTTCTCATTTTTGTGGCAGATTTCATTTTTCTGGTGCCAAAGCTTCAACCAGCCACCTTGATGTAAGTTTAACATTTGATGTTTGCCATTTTTGACACTATCACCATTACCAGATCTGTGCCAAAGCCTCAATTTACTCTTGTTTGGTGATATGTCAGAGTATATTTAAATAGATGCTTTGTAGTTTTGATCAATTCTCATCAAAGATGACGTGCAGTTGAGAGTGCAGTGAACTGAGTGTCTGTCCAGTGCTCCTGTCACCACAGGCAGAGTAAGGGACCGTCCTTAAAGTGCAACACAGCCCTCTTCATTGTGAACACACTCAAGTGTTCAATGCACTTTCATTGAAGTCAAAGAAATTCAATATAGCCAGTGCATTACCCACAGATCTATCAGCAGGGACAGCACAGCAGCATTACACTGTGGGCTAAATCATCCCACTAAGGTAAGGAATCTGGATATCACACAACTAAAACCTGACACTAATTTCTGATGGGCTGCACAAATCAATGAGAGAAAATGTATTGCATTGAAGTAAGGACTAAATATAAAGACTTTTTATTGACAAACTATAAAGGGCAAAAAAGACTAGAATGTGATTAAAACTTGTCTTTTCATCTTAAATCTTGAACTAGATCTAAAATATCTGTTAAAATTAACAATGTGTCCAAATGTATCGTCATTTTGAACAAATTGTGATTCTTAAACCCCTCTTTTACAAAACAGTTACTCATCCTTACTGAATATCTAAGAACCAAGAAAGAACTGCAATGTCACCTTCAGGTTATGGTAACCTGTGACCTCTGTCCTCACCTTGGCCTTCTCCTCTGACATCATGTAGAGCTCCTGTTCACTCATCCAGGCCTCGGCCTCAGCGGCGTCAAAGTAGTACTGCTGAGCCTTGTGGGCCTCGTTGAGGCGGACATGTCGCTTCTCTGTCTCCTTCTTGATCTGATCCCATAGTGACTGGAGCTCGTTGAGACGCTGGCGGATCAGCTCGGCTGTTGGGCTGTCTTCCCTCAGGACATGCTGGCTGCGCTCAAAGATGTCGTCATAGCGTGGCTGATGGCCCTGGATCTCCTTCTGTAAGGTCTATGTGGGGGTCAGAGGTCATGCATAGGGTTTAGGGAGAGGAACTTTTCATCATTTGTTCTGAAGAGAAGGTGAATGTGGATGTCTGTGTACCTGGTTTTTCTTGATGAGCAGCTGTACAGTCTGCAGGTTGTTTCCATGGTCTGTTGATGTGGCCAGAGCCATCCTCTCCTCCACCCAGAGCTAGAGTCACACACGGACAAACACACACATTAGAAAATGTCTTAATCAAGTTGTGTGATTTGAATATTGTGATCCATTTTTCATTATATTCATATCATTACTACTTCCATAATTACTAATATTCAATCTGCTTGTGGTTCTTCTACTTCTTCTACTGCTGCTGCTGCTTATGTTGACGTTACTACTGTCACTAATCACTACCACTGCTAATACTTCTATGTAACATTTCTGAGCTACTATATTTAATGCTAATGCCAATGCTAACGCTCCAACGCAACTGTTGCTTCTTCCACTACTAGGGTTATCACTGCTACTATTGCTAATCCTACTACTACCACTACTATTGGTAAGCTGCTACTACTTCTATTTAAACTGCTTAAAGGATAACTATGACTGCCATCTGCAGGTCGAAACCTGACTACTGCAATGGAGTTTTTCTAGCGGCTGGCTGAGTTCGGGGTGACATATTTGAAGATTGAAGAAACATGAAGATAATCTTCAGCTGACTCTCCAGGATAAGTCACACTGATGTCAATGGTACAATATACTTCTCTGCCGGTATCAAAAGGGGTCAGAGGTCAGCACTTTACTCACGATTTCATCTTCCACGTCCCTGTTGAACTGGTGGATCTCACGGGAGGCCATGAGGTGGTCTCGTCTCTTTTTCAGCGGGTCCTGGAGAGAACCAAACTTCTTCTCCACACTGATCCTCTGTCCATCCACCTCCTCAGAGCCTTTCCCCTCCTGACTGAGGGCCTGCGACTGGCTCTGCAGCTCTCCCACCTCCTTCTGACGCACCTCCACCTGGCTCTCCAGGATCTGCAGAAGGACAGGTTAGAGGTTTAGATGAGTGCTGCATCATTTGTGAAAATAAGTTTGTAAAACGCATAAATAATGATTGAATCTTTCATAATCCATGGAAATAATGTAATCAAATGTATTACTTCATGCATTTACTCCAAGTTCCCTTAGTGGCTTTTTATAGGAGTTTCAACCTAACTCAAAGTCTTCCTCAGCTAATGAATTTTGCTCAGTTGCCGAGTATTTTTGCCGAGCATCAGAAAACCGTGAGATCTATTTCATTCTGAGAAAGCCGTGAAGTAGACCTTGAGCCCAGATTTTTCATCCATATAGGCTGAATTGAATCAAAGGGAACCGAACTGAATTAAACAAAATGAAAAATAGATTCATGGAAAGATTTGAAGCAATACCTGCAAAAATGGTTTGAGCAATAAGGATAAAAATGTCCTGAGATTTCAAAAATGCAAAAGGGAGATGCTCATAAGCCTCCTTTCATCTTCTCCAGTAAAATATCTGCCAGAAGCTGACTCAAAAACGTCTGGTACTCAAGAGAGTGAGAGGGCCTAAAATAAAAATCAAAGGGATGAATCTCTCCGATAGTCAGATGGTTTAATAACAGTCTGAAATAGCGATGCAGCAATTTAAAAGCACAAAAACAAAAACACAGGTAGAGTCTGGATTCAAAACGAGAGCAGAGAGAGAGAGGAGGAGGAGGAGAGGAGACGTTTCTCTCCTCTCGCTCTGCGTAACATATCACACGCTCTGCTAACGATCTCACTCAAACACTTGAGCGCTCACTCTCTCTCTCTCTCTCTGACACACACACACTCACACTCACACACACACACACACACACACACACACTCACGAGCGCACGCTGGGATGAAATAACTGCACAGATTGGGAGAAAAAACTGAAGAGAGAATAGAAGCAGCTCTTATAGATTGAAAATACCAAAACCATCCTTCAGAAGGCTCCTTTACGGGTGCAGACACAAACAAAACAAACACACACACACACAAACACACACACATACACATACACATACACATACACAGACACACATAGTCACACAAGTCTCAGTCCTGCCCCGTAACACATCAAATGAAAGATTACATAACTGCTGTGTGAGTGGGGTGAGTGAGAGTGTGTGTACGGATGAGACTTTTGGCTGTGAGATTATGCCTTTGTGAGTGGTTGTGTGTGTGTGTGTGTGTGTGTGTGTGTGTGTGTGTGTGTGTGTGTGTGTCTCTGTGTGTGTGCATACCAGTGGGTGAATTACATAAAGGATTGTTAGATGACACTTTCTAAAAATGGAAAAAGTATAGAAGAGGTTCCCTTTAGGAAATCGAGAGCTCTGAATCAAAAGAATCAAAAGAATCAACACTTTTTCATTTCACAGTTTTCTGCAGTGTGAAACTGTTTTAATCTAAAAAAAGAAAAATCCCACTGTGAGGTGTTCATTTACACCCCAGACTAATTGTTTCCTTTCTGGAGTCTCTCACTTTGGTCTGAAGAGCAATCTAACAGAGGAGTGGTTGGAAACATACATCTGTTCTAATACTGTTCTTATGAGAGTATTTATTCAGTGAGAATTTGACGTTTGTCTGTCTGCTCGTTTGTATGTTGTTTCTTTTTACATGCTCCAGAAAGATTCAAAACAAATCATAATATTTAAGACCATGTTAAAAATGCAAACGATGGAGAGCTATCTGCTTTCTGCATTTGTTTCAACTAACATACCTTCTTTATGCACCATTTGAGGTCATTCTTTTTTTGCTGTGCATATCGTTTCTGAAGTATTGGTTGTGTTTCTGTCCTCACATTTGTTGGATATTGCTATTTGACTTTGTCTTAAAAATGTTTCACTCTGGTTTAAGTCGGCTCAGCATGTTCTGAAGATTAAGAGTCAGACCAGCAACTCTAAAGGCAGTAAGTCTAGTATCAACTTTCTGAGTTGATAGACTTTAAGATATATTGGCTTGGTGACAAGGAATTTGAGCAATACAGCAATAAAATACATCTTTGAAGCTTACATGTTGTTTCTCCATTACTACTTAAAGCTAGTGGACAAACTAAATTGGAAAAAAACAACTTCTGATGAGAAAATAGGGGCACCATTGTAAAAAAAAAAAAAAAAATGCTTAGAGCTAGAGGTGGTAGCGTGCATGGACACAGCTAGGTGCTCCCAAACAAGTGTTATTTTAATGCTTCAGTCAGTATTTAATTTCGAAATATATTTATATATTTCAAAGGCAGGGAGGGCTATCATAATTTTATAGTAATGTAAGACAACAAAAGCTTTTGTATCTTGTTGAAACCTGACAGGCTTAATTTTGTGTTACAACCAGCTCAGTGCAGCCAATGCAAACATGCCAGACTCATGTTCATCAGGTATAATGTTAATCAATGCAAATTAGCTGCAAACATTTGTATGGACAGACTTAAAAGTGCTGCTGAGGCTTATGAGAATGTTTTTACTTCTGGAGGTATTTGGTCCTGAATAGAAAATGTTGGACATCAAACCCATCGAACAGTTCTGAGTTCTTGATGACAACATTTTCTTGTGTACAAACAAATGTAAAACTTTGAAAGATACTCACTTGACTCCCTCATCTCATTTTCTTCAGCTGAACTTAAAAAGTTAGTTGTCAACAGATCAAGACCCTATGTTTTGTCTTTGTTTCTTACAATGTGGTCATGTTAGGGAGGAAAGTCAACATGGACAGAAATGTACATATGTTCCTGTAAGAATACTATCAGGATAGACTTGTAAATCATGAGCACGTCTTTAAAGGACGCCACTCCAAAATATTTGGAATCTCTGAATAAAAGCATGTTAGGGGTCAGGAGTTTGTGGCATGTTTTTATGCCATTAGAGCTTAAGTTCCCCTTTAGAAATACTTGTTCATCAGTCCCATTCTAAGCCCCTGTAGAGGAGAAGTGAGCTGTCATACAAAAAAGCTTGACAGGAAGTTATGAGTACACTTATTGGAAACAGCTCAGTTACAGTTAGAGAATGATCCTACAGGCTCTGTGATTTAGAAACTCTGATTAAATGCACAGTTCCTGTTCAGATGCAAAGGTTTGCTAAGTGTGATGTGCTCAGCTCCTCACCTGTTGTTTCTTCAGCAGGATGTTGACTGAGGTGAGATCTTTGCCATAGTCGTCGGAATGCAGCTGGCCCTCCAGGCCGGCCAGCCACTTGTCGAGGTCAGCACAGCTCTGGGTGAACAGCTCGGCCTTGTTGGCGTCAAACAGACACTTGGCTTTGGTCTGGGTGGTCGACTCGAGGTCCTCCCACATCGTTTTCAGGGACGCCAGTTTCTCCTTAACCATGGCCTCGGTCTCTGGCTTCTCTGCCATCAGCGCTTTCCCGTCCTGAAAGGTAGTAGTTGCTTCAGTTAGTCCGCTATGATGAGTTATTTTAACAAGTTATCTACTATCCACATTAGACTGCTAAATTAAAAGAATAGTTCAAACTTTGAGGCAACTTCAGTGGAAAATTTATGGGAATTGTTAAGATTACTTTGTCCCAATTCAAGTTATTGGAAGAGAGCTTTTGCTGTTCTGTTTAATACAGGTAGATCGTGAAAGATGTTTGAAGAAATAAACAGTCAAGTTGTGGAAGTTATGCTGCCCATTGTTGACTCTTTATAACCAAGACACGTTTTATTCCTCTCCCACCTTGTCGATCTTATCCAGCCACTCCTTGTTGGACTGCAGCTCGGCCATGAAAGCCTGGTGTTTGAGCCACTTGCTGTGCAGGTTCCTGGCCTCGTCGTACGTCATGTCCTGAGCCGTCAGCATCTTCTCGTTGATCCACAGGGACAGCTAAGGTAACACAAACCATACATTACTCCCATTAAATACCACAAGCGCCAGTGCATGCTACATTACAGACCCTCTCTGAAAGTGTTCTGAATGTTTAATAAATGAAACACGTGGTTTACCTCCTGGCAGTCCTGCAGGAACTTCTGCAGATCTCTGTTGTCTTTCAGCCTCGCCAGCAGGTCTTTGGCAGCCGCTCGGTTCTTCTTGTGCCTGAAGAGTAAAAATAAAATACATGAGTAAGAGTCTTGTTACCGTTGTGAGGGTGCAACCAGTTTGAACTAAAGATTACATTTTCTTAATTTTATAGGGAGTCCTTTTTAAGGAGAGTCACGATGTGTCTATGGTGGTGCACACAGAATTGAAGTGCTGTGCCCGGGTGTCAATGACTTATTTGCTTTACATCTAATTATAACATGACCCTCTGGTGTCTCTGATACTTTGATATCAATAAAGCTTATTCAAATAGTTTGAGAGTTGAGCTTTTACCAAACTCAAGTCTACTCTACTCCCTTTAAAGCTGCTGACCTTAAATTAATATACATTTATTAAATATCCCATGCATAGCTGCAGACAGAATTTACTCTCATTATAAATTCATCTGTGATGCATTAGAGGTCCATTGTAGGGCACAAATAACATCTTAAAACTTTGACTCAAAGAATATTCTGTTATTGCCATCGTAAATAATGAAAATTGAGCACATCTTAAATTCTGAAGGTTTATAATATAATAATAATTCTTATTAAATTGATGACACACTTATGTATTCTTTTCCCTAATGCTGACTATAATTATTAATCAATGGGTTAATTTCAGAAATGAACAGAAACTCTGCAGACTAAGTGTTGGTTTCATCACCTCTGGTCGATTGAGTCCACCTTCTCCTGAATGCGCTCAGCGTTGATGTTGCCGTCAGTTACCAGGCGGCGGCCTGCGTCGACCACACCGCTGATCTTCTCCTCATTGGCGTCCATGGTGGTCATGAAGTCCTCCTGTTTCTTGATAGCTGCCTCAGCTGCCTCCAGGGTGGTGGGCATCTCAGTGTGAGCGAGGATGTACTCCTGAGAAATAGAATCACACAGAGAGGAGATGTTAATGAGCAAAAGAGGATGTTTGTTTATGCCAAAAAAAATAGTGATGTCACTGAAACTTTGATGCATTTTGAGAGAGGGAAAAGGCAGAAAAAGGAGGAGGGAAAATTGTCTAAAACTACACTGAGGGTTTTACTCTGGGACTATTTTTGATTCACATGAAGTCTTATTTGCTGATATTATAATCAAAAGCATACAGAACGACACATTTAACAGTGTAAAAAAACGTCTGTAATAACAACCTTCTACCACTTGGTGGCAGTCTTTAACCTTCTCATGATGGAAAGGCATTCAACCAGTCCTAGCAGCAGCAATGTCTTGTTTTGTCCAACTTTGAGTTCAAACCCAAAGATTCAGTTACCAATTACAGAGGGTCAGGTAGGGTGACCTTGGAGACGTTCCCAGCATGCAATGGGAGAGAAGTGGTGTACTGCACAGTCTCCCAAAGGAATAATGTGTGTGTGAGGGATCCGGCCGAACCCATATGATACCAGTCTGGACAAATGCCCAGTGAGAGGTTTATCTGCTGATCACAGAGTCTCTCTCTCTCTCTCTTTCTGTGTGTGTGTGTGTGTGTGTGTGTTTGTTTCAGCATCACACCACCAATGAGAGAACAGTTCACTCCGTGGTCAAACCACATGACAAAAAAGCATGAAATCCCAACAGACACTCTTCTCCACTCTGAAATATAGAACAGTCTGCAGCAGGAAGTCTGAGAGGAGAAGAAAATGTCCCGCTTTTTTTATATCAACCTTTTTTAACGTAAAGTTTTTCAATTGAAGCATTTTGTAAGGCCTTTTTCTATTTACCCCTCTTTTCTAGCATCAGAAATTCTGTACATTATTATCATTTTTCTTATCTTAACTTTATTTTGACAAACCACAATGTCATTCTAAAAGCATTCAGCTTTAGATTAAAGGCAGATCAGGGATGTTTAGCTGTGTCATGCCTGGCTGTGGAGGCTGATGCTAAGACTAGTGAAAGAGGGTGCTATCTGTTAGAAAACAGCACTACTTTGTCATTTAACTGACCTTAACGTCTTTCAAACTGGTTTCCACTTCTTGAAACAAAACAAGAAATTAAGAACATTTTCTGCTAAGTTTGTACTTCTGAGCAAACTCATGGGGTATGTGTCCGCTGTGAGGGACTGTCATACTGTAACACGTTTGAGTAAGCCAGATATAAGCCTTGAGAAAAGGTTCACTGGTTACATTTCGGTAATGATCAATCCATTAAAGAGAAGCCAAGTGGATTAAACATGTTAGCTAACACTATCAGGTAAAGAGTAAAACCAAGACAGCAGTGTGATAGCAGTAAATCTGAAGTTAGAAGAATTATTAAAGGCTTTTTTTCAGGAAGCCTCCTTACTTTAAGTCTGACACTAACTCTAAAATAAATATTGGTTAATGGCAGCTCAGGATGTGTGAGTCAGAAGGTTTGTGTTATATTGTCAGATTATTGTAAACGCACTTCAGAAACACTCCAGATAGCAGCTCTACAATCCAGGATTGAGACCAAAATAAGAAGTGCAGGTGAGGTGACCTCACAGGTGTACCTGGTTGTTGAGGAAGGCCTCGGACTGCTTGGTGTCCCTGAGGAACAGCTGGTAGGCGTGGGACTGGGACAGCAGGTTCTGACGGTTCTCCCACATCTTGTGCAGCTCGTTCCAGCCAGTGTCTAGCGCCTGCAGCCGCTGTCGCAGGAACATGTATTGAGCGTCTGTCTGACCCTGCGTCACCATCTCGCCCATGTCTCTCATCTTCTGGTAATCCTCCTCGTAGTTGCGGATCTCATTCTTGATGCCCTCGTGCTGGGCCAGCAGCTTCTCTGCCTCTGCAAGCGTGTTGGGCATGTCCTCTGAGGCGATGGCCGTCTGAGTCCGAGACAGCCAGGACTGGAAGTCGTCCAGGTCACGCAGGAACTGCTGTAGTTTGCTGGCCTCACCCAAGGATTCCTCTCGGTTCTTCATGGAGTCCTGTGAACAGAAAGTAGAAGGTCATGTACAACCAGACAATGTGAGTTTTCCTGTTCCTTACTCGGGACTTCTGGAAAGTTTAAGGAGGCTGTTGTGAATGATCAGAAACCCTTTGAAAGAAGATCAGGTCCATGTTAAGGTGATAATTTCAAGCAGCTGACAAGCTAAACGTCTAATAGAATAATATTCTCCTACCTTCATCTCGTCCCAGACTCCGGTGATCTCCGCCAGTCGTCCCTTGATGCCCTCACACTGTTCCGGGTGTTCTGTAGCTAAGCGGTCTGCCTCTTTTCCCAGGTCTCCCAGCTTGTCCTCGATGGCGGCCAGGTCGCGCTCCATCCCTGTCAACTTCCTCTGCAAAGCCATCACACCTGCCAGGTCGTTCCCCAGCTCCTGGGTGGACTCGATCACCTGGACAGGAGAGAGTTAGACAACAATTTAAATTAAGTATGAAGTAGCCACAACATTTCATACAAAACAAGAAACAGATTTACTTGTTCATCTGATTGCAATCTGGATTCTACTTTAGGTACATTTCCAATAACACTTTGAGGAATGTTATCAAGAAGTTTAATGTAGAAACAGTCAGCTACAAGCACTGCTCATAAACCTGTCATTTTGTACATTTTAGTAAAATGGCACAATAATTCAACTAAATGTATGACTGATTCCGTTATTAGCATACTGTGATGGTGTGTACTCATGACTGAAAAGATTTCTTTCACTGATCTGCCTTGATACTGAAGAAAACATAAAAACCTGCAGGGACCTTCTGCAGTAACACAGAGGAGCAGTTTCTCTGGTTTCTGAGGAGCTCTCATGTTGGTCTGTTCAGATTTCATATCTCTGCTGGTACCTTGGTTTTCTCTTTGATCCAGGACTTGGTCTCGTTGCACTCCAGGTGGTAGTTCTGGACGCCCAGTGCCGAGCTCAGACTGTCTTTCTTCCTATCCACCAGGTCTCTGAATTGACTCCACCTACACGGACAGACAGACAGACAGAGATAATATCAGTAACAATGTTCTGAAACTAAACCAGACACCTGCTCAATCACAGCTTTCCCATTTATTCACTTTGTTTGCTCATCATATTTTCCCTCATTGATGTGTTCAATGACAACATGATTACCTGTTCAGTCACATTCATTTGTTTCTCTTTATTCATTTACTTGTTGATTTTTGATTTCCTTAATCCCTTTTTGAATAGCATCTTAATCCTGATTAAATACATTATAATGTTTCATTACAGCTCGACTGGCTGCTGTATTTCACAACACAATCAGTACTACATAATCTGTCCATACTGGTTCATATCTGTAAATCCTGGTTGATTTCCTCCCTTGATCTCAATAAATGTGTTCCCCTTTAAACTCTAGTTTAGTTAAGAATAAAGCTAATTTAATCCCACTCAACCAGCATAATCTCAATTCAGAGTGTGAGAGCTGTCTTTAAGACTTCATAATCCCAGTATATAAACTGCTCTAATCCCGGCCAGATTACCTGGTGTTGAGTTTGTCCTGCTGGGCTTTGATCTCCTTCTCGCTGGGATGTCCACTGTGGATCAGTTGCCTGGCAATCTGGTTGACCACGGCAACTCTGGACGCCTGGCTGTTCATCTCCGGCTCCAAACTCTCGAACCTGAACATAGACAGAGAGACAAACTCAGCGTTTTAATCCCCACTGTCATTTTTATAAAGCAAAGAGCTTGTGAGTGTTCCCTTTACTTAGATGTGTTTTTATGTCAAGAGAAATTTTAGTTGTATCACACGTCTCTCATATTTAATAGTTTTACTGCTGAAGGAAGAATGAAGTACAGAGCAGACATGAGAGCAAGAGTGAAACAAATCAATGCAAGTCCACATAACAGCTCAAAACAGAGACAAAGTGCTGAACCCCCCCACACACACTCCCTCTTGAACAGTGTGGGACCGGCAGTGTGGTGTAAACACACACTGCCTGGTTTACTGCTCTGGTTCCCACAGTTAGACCGTGACTCTCTCACTCTGGTGCAGCTTCAAAACAACAACCAGGCACACTGCTGCTGGATCTGACATTTAGACACACACTACTTTTAATTTACACGTTTAAAAGCAATGACCTCTCATCTGATTTAAACTGCCTCTAATCTGCTAATCCAGCATTAGTGGTTAGATCAATACTTCAGGGAGAGTCGACAGACTGCTGTAGTGCCTACAAGTAGAGCTGAAAGCATCAATGAGTCATTTAATCAAATGAAAGTAAAACAGCCTCTTATTGATAAATTGATTGACTCTTAAAGGAGCTCTTTTAGTTATTTGTGCTTGTTTACTGAACAGGTACAGTGTTAGGGAGGTTGGGAGACTGAAAAAATAGAAACAAAGCAGATTTAGATTGTTTTTCCTCTGTTTAGATTTTTTTTCCCATTGTTGAAAACCAACATATTTAAAAACAGAAAAACTGATCGTAACATTTTAATAGGAGCCACACAAACCTGTTTACATAATCCGTTTTAACCAAAGGGTTATTATTTGTTGTTGTTGTTGTTGTTTGTCTAGCTTGATTGATTTGCTGATCACTGGAAAATATTTCTGGATCTAATCTGGTGCGTTTCAAGTTGTCCTCTTATTTCCTGTTATTGTTGTTTTTGTGAATGTGTTAAATAAGTTCAGTTAATATGGATCTGAATTGATCATTTTTAATATCAAATTGTCCATAAACACACCACAAAGGGGAAAGGGTTGATGAAGTCAGAGTGGAGGAGTAGTTTTTCCTCTGTTTTTATTGTCTCGCCTTGTTCCACCAGTAACCACACCCATCATGATGTGACAGGTGAAGGGAGTTCACCTGTTCATTAACTGGTAGTCGTATTGGTGACAGTTTAATAGGATGTTAAGTCACATTTTATGAGTTGAGTGATTGATCGACAGTTTTCTCAGCACATAAATCAAAGGATTTGATTTATGGATTCCCCTAACTTTTCTTCTCTGTTCAAGCAGATCTTACTGTAAATAACTCCATGTTTGCTGAAAAGTTCAGAGTTTTAAAATCATGGCCTCTCACCTGTGTTGGACGACCTCCAGGTCCTCCAGTTTCTCAGGGATCTCCATGCTGTTGAGCCACTGCTCCTTCTCATCGATCCACACCTCGCAGGCGTTGGCTTCACTCATCATTTTGTAGAGAGCCAGAGCGTCCTGCAGCGCCTGCTTCCTGAGCCGCGTCAGCTCCACCACCTCCTTGTAACGCTCCTCGATGCCGGCCAGCCTGTTCTGCACCTGCAAACACACCAAAGACACACACCACAGGCTATCAGAAAGTAAGGTCTAAAACAAATGATGGGGTGGTTTGTGTTGTTCTGTCTGAGGGACCCACCTCCTCAGAGTTAGCCTTCTCTGGCGGCAGTGTGCGGGACTGTTCATGCAGAGCGTCGATGACTGGTCGGTAGCTGCCGATCTCCTCGGCCACATCTTTGTGTTTCTTCACAAGAGTCTGAGTGGAGAATTCGTCATGACCAACGTCCACGCTAGAGACAATCCGCAGCACATCCAGCATCCATGTGTCGATGTCATCAGCATCAGCCTGAAGGAAGGAAATAAAAAAGTGATCAAAAGATAGAAAAGGTGTTTTGTTTTTCGGTTACTTTGTGATATCAGGTGTTTGATTTTTCACCTGGAACTGGTGCTGGTTGCACGCCTCCTGCAGACGAGCTTTACGAACAGCAGAGAGACGCTCCAGAGCTGCCCACTGCTCCTGCAGCACAGAGAGAGGAGGGGAGGGGGAAGGTGTTAGAAATGATGCAGTGTTAACATCAGACTCTCTGTGTTTGTGGAAAGACTTAGATTAAAAGAACACTTTTTCCTCAAGGATCTCACTCAGTTATGTTGTAGATTTTAGATTCAGATCAGATAAATGTTTCTCAGGTAAAGATAAAAAAAGTTAAAGAAAATTTAATTTCAGGATTTTTCATTCTGGTTAACAGAGCTAAAACTTGTAGTTGAGTTCATTTGAAGTAATAATATAATTTATGGAATATATTTACTTAAAAAGAAGAAGGTGGTATTTTCTGTTATGTTGATTGATTGATTTACACACATGTTTTGGTAACATTTTGTTTCTGGGTGAGTCTGTAATTAAATAGGGCCAGATTCACAGGTGTGGAGATCAATCTGCTTTATGTGGAGTTCATAGGAGCGTCTGAGATATTTTTGTGAATAATGAGTTTGATTAACAACAGAGTGACAGAGTGTTCTGTTATTGTGATTTCAATAGTGAGGAGAGTGACCATTGAAGCATACACAAAAAATCAAGTTTGACACCTGGACCTGTCTTCCAACAATTTAACACAAAAAATGAATTGTAATATGTTTCACAAGCTAAAGCCACTTCCTTGGTTTCAAAATAAAAGTTATCAAGTCAGTAAATGTCTATGCTGGTAACTTCCAAACCCGATTTCCACACAAGTTGGCAGACTGCAGAAACATCAGTACAAAAAAACTCTAAGTTTCAAAGATTTATGAACAAGATTTGTGAATCCCAAATACAACATAGCTTGTTCTGTTGATTTACATGAGAATAAAGTAATTAACATTTTATACTTTTTATTTTTTCTAAAAATTCTATTGTTATTGACTGAACAGTTTTATTCCTTTAACATGTGTTGATGTTTATGTTATTGTGAAGGACTTCAGCTTATTTCTCTGGATCAGGTGCAGTGTACCTGGATGTCCTGAATACGTTCTTTGATCTTGTCAGCTCCAAAGTGGTTGTTGGCCACCAGCTCCTCGCCCTGTTTGATGGTCTGCTGCAGGTGGGCGGCTCGCCCGCTCATCTCATCTTCGAAGGCTTTGTGCTGACTCAGCAGGCGCAGTGCTCCAGTCAGATCCTTCCCACAATCCTCAGAGGACAGGATCTGCTCCTTCTCCCGGATCCAGCCCTCCTACAAACACCACAGACACAACCAAGCCTCAGTTAGATCAGTTACATCACCTAAGGGAAACTCAGGTCTTATATCCTGATGACGCAAACTGTGCTATAGCTAGAGCTGTTAAAGGTTCCTGCTCACAATAAAAACGGTTCATTTAGGAACTGCAATAAAACACATGAGATAGAGTCTACAAAGAAATAAATTTCATGTATTGACAATAACCTCTTCTGCCATTTCCCAGAAGAACTTCCAGAGACGACGGGACTCCTCGAGGCGAGCTCGCCTCTCAGCCGCCAGCTGACTCAGCTCCTGGTAGCAGAAGTCCATGTGTGCGACCCGATCCCTGATGATCTGAGGATCACACGGCTTGTACCCTGAGGAGGACAGAATATATCATTGACATGCTCTTTTATATTTTTCTGAACACACACGTAAGACCAGCACAAAGTGAGATCATGAACTGAATCTGTGTCTCACCCTCCATGTCATCTGCAAACTTCTGAGCATTGCGGTTGACAGTCTTGACTCTGTCGGACTGGATGCTGATGTCAGCCTCCACCAGAGCGTGTTTCTGCAGCAGGTCCTCCACACCGAGCAGGTGTTTCCCATAATCCTGAGAGAGCAGCAGCATCTACAGGAAGAGTGGAGGTCGAGAAAGACTTTACTAAGATGAATAGTAAGTATGGGGCTTCAACACAGTTTTTAAAGTATCTTTTATAGAAAGTCTTTTGGAGGATGCATAGGAGTCTGCTGAATTTCTTTATACAACACAACAGACAGAGGGCGCTGTTTCCCCCTAAATAGAGGAATAACATACATTTCTGAAGAACACTTCAGAGCATTCTGCACACAAAGAGGGGATATTTTTTCTGGTTCTGCAGCATAGAGTGCAGAAAACTTTATTTCTAGTGACCAGAATGAGACGACTCCACTGGTGTGCAAGAGTCTTATTGTGTTAACGAAAATGGGTCCACTTTACACTTGATTTATTAACTTAGCTAACATTTTCCCAAAGAGTTGATGTACTTGATCACAACTTAAAATCTATTTCAATACAAAATGATTTCCTTTTTCCTAATGATTTTTTTTTTTTAAGTTAAACAGATGATAAGCAGGATATGCTTTAAAGTTGCCACCTGGAATTGTTAAGCCCCCACCACAGCCTCCTGAACAAATGTCTTCTCACAGTTAAGCTGTACTTTAAGGCAGTCTGCCTTTTAATCTTTCAAGACGGATTGTTTCAAGCCTGTTTGTTTGAGCTCACCTTAATAGGCCTCTCATTTCAGATCACAGTTACAATATATTATGTATGTAGTTTGCTAACAAGCTAGCACTTTCATGAGCTAATGATGTTAGAAAACACTTGCTCCTCTAAGACTTAATCCTTTCATCCAGACATGATCAGTTTTGATTTTTCCAATACACCAACACGGCAAAGCGTATTTATTGAAAAGGGAACTATAATTAAAAGTGTTGTGGACTTGATATTCTTCAGGATTGAGCATTTTAACTGCTCTGTATTTTTCATTAAAGTCCTTAATGTTGAGTACTGTATAACTTTTTTAATACAATTCAACAGACTTTAGAAGGCACCTTCACAAACTATAAATAAGTCTAAATCTATGAGCAACATTTCAGCATCACTTTTTTCCACCTTTGTTTCAGCTGACACATTGAACCTCGTGCCCTAGCTTTGCCCCGCCCCCTCCTCAGTACCTTCATCTCGTCCATCCAGTCCATGATGTAGAGCATCTCCTGGAAGACTCTCTGCAGGCCCAGGTTCATCTCCAGTCTCATCCTGCGGGCCTTCAGCAGCTCCAGCAGGTACTCCCACAGCCGGATTACATTGTCCTTCCTGGCCGTGATGCGTTTGATGTCATGGTAACTCTCCGCCTCCAGCTCCTTCGCCACGGCAACCACCGCCTGTATTAGCAGCAGAGAGGAAGAAGGAGGAGAAAGAGCAGAGGAAGGGATGAATGGACTACAAAAGACAGACCGGACCTTGTTTACGATTACTACACTACAAACATGTCAGGAGGATAGATTTTTGACAGTTTCTGAAATTAATTTCTTTATAAAATCACAAAATTAACCTTTGATGACGCTGAAGAGATGATACAGATACTAAAATGAGCTTTGTTGAGCCTCAAAGAAACACCTCAGAAACCCTTTAAATGGGGCTTAAAACTCTTTGATCAGGACTTAGATTAAAGTATCTGACAAGGCTGATCAATGTTTGAAACTGATCAATGGTCCTGTGTGATCAAGGCTTCATACCACCTGATGCAAGTTTATTTCAGGCAAATTCTGCACCTCATCTCATGCCAAGAGTTCAAAAGGAATTAATGTTACTAACAGGATCAAGATGATGAAACCCACCTGTACTCGCTCCTCATACGCTGTAATGTCCGTCTCTATGGCTTCATGTTTCTTTGTAGCTGCTTCTACGGCCTGGAGGTCAAATCCAAAGTTATCCTGAAAGAGGGCAAGGAGGAAATAGATAAGTGATAAGGAATAAAAACATTAAATATTCAAAAAGACATGAAATAGTACCAGAGGAGGAGGGAAGAAAAGAAATAAGGAATGATGAGGTGAGAGGGGAAAGGAGACGAAGACAGGAAAGTGAAATAGGGAAAGCAGAAAGGATATAGGGAGAGGGAAAAGAAAAGGGGACGAAAACAGGAGACAGTGAAGGAAAATAAAATAAAGAGAGGAGAGGTGACAAGGAGAAAAGAGAAGAATCGCAGACAGAGGAAAGGACATAAGGAAGAGGGGGAGGAGATATGGAGAATCAGATAGATGGTAACACAAAGGGGGGAGAGAAAGTTATACAAGATATGAAAAGGATGTGAAACAAGGTGAGAAAGAGGAAAGGAAACGATAAGGGAAGAGGCCACAAGAGAGAAGAGGTAGATAAGTGAGAGTCAAAAAATGAGAGGGAAAAAGGAACAAGGAGAGAAAAAAAGAGGAGAGATAGGAAAGGAAATAACAAGGAGTTATCAAAAATAAAAAGAAAGTGCATGGTAGAGAGGAGCGGAAACAAAGGACAAAAAGGAGACCAAAAAGGGGAGAGAAATGAAAGTAAGAATAGAGAGATGTGGACACAAAGGAAGGATAGAGGGAGATGTGCACAAATTATTCTTATTTATTGTTATTCAATAAAACTGTGCACTATTTTTGTGTATTTACATATTGTATATTATTATGATGCAAAATATGAGAATATGGTACAAATAAATATGTGTGTGCCTGTGTTACCTGGGAGACGAGGCGCTGGTTCTCACTCAGCCATGTCTCCCTCATGGCGGCTTTACGGTCGAAACGTCGGGCGAGCTGCTCCAGTTTCTCCTGACGAATCAGCTCCGTCCTCAGAGCCAGCTCACGCTCATGCTCCGCCTTCTCCAGACGCTCCCATGCCTAAAACAAACACACCACTAAAGGCATCAGTACAACTACATCTACTTATACAAAGGCTTAAGTGTACGTGACAAAGATGCTATTCAGACATTCAAAGTAATATTGAACACATCTAAATCCTCCATTAAATGTTGAAATTACTATAAAAAATGAAATAAAATAGACGTTATCATCATCAAACTACAGTGTTGTCTGTATTTAAATTGTAAATCTAAACTATATTTCCTTCACACAGCAGATCAGACACACATAAGGCTTAATTATAGGGACTAATGAAATCACAGGATATGTAGTTACCTTGTTGATGTCAGAGATGAGTTTTCCCTCTCGTGGTGTGTACACCTTCTGGTTGTTTGCTCTCATCTTACTCTGGATGGTGAACAGAAGAACCTCCAGGTTTCCTTTCTCTGTGAACCTGCACACAGAACAAGATAAAAGCACAACACTTTGAAAAATGCACCATGAATTATGTCAATTTTATTCATATCAAATTCCTTGTAACATTGATTTAGGCATCAAGTAGAAAATGACGTGTCTGATTTTATGCATTAGTGGTGTGAACAAAGAGCTAAAGATTTAAACAGTTTAAATTAGTTTTATTTGAATCTATTCAAAACATAAATCACTGTTTAAGCGTTAAAATGTTACAGATAGATGTGTTTGTGTGCACTGTGAGACAGGGAGATGTATGCACAGTTAACTTCTTGGAAAATTAAAACACCAAACAACAACAGACCCTCCATCATGGTTATAAACAGAATTTTTTATAGCTCAGAGTCAGACTCTCAGGGTCCGTGTGGGAGAAAAGCTGTGATTATAACAATTAACTGTGAAATATTTTGTTTACAGCTGGAAGTGAAAAGAGGGGAGGTGTTTGTTTTATATTTTCACTTTGAAGCATTTTTAAAGGAATTGTTGTTCAAAGTGGAAATTCAAGGAAGACATTTCTCTTAAAGTTGGTGAAGTTAGCCATAACACCACCACTTATCAGGGTAAAGGTGTTGTAAAGTGCATGGTGTCCTGTTCATTGTGTGTGTGTGTGTGTGTGTGTGTGTGTGTGTGTGTGTGTGTGTGTGTGTGTACAGCAGTGTTTTCACTGACTTTGGTGGTTTCTCCACGGTGCGGTACGTGTTGAATGCCTGCAGCTGCTGCTGGACTCCCACCAGAGAGTTGGCAAACTTCCTGTTGTTGAGGATGATGATGGTCTGCTCTATCCACTCCAGCAGGTCTGAAGCCAAAGACTCGTACTTCTCAATCATCTTCTCTGTCTCGATGGCATTGTCCAGAACCTACCGAGGACACATTTTTAATAAAATCATGACAGAATGTCTCTTTAAAGTCTGCAGAGGTGTTAATATGTCTGAGGTGTTGTGAGGAAATCTATCACCTTTCCAATTCTCTTCCCCTCCACCTTCAGAGCCTTCATCTTGGAGAAGTAGTGATAGTATGTGACCACGTAAGTGATGATGGACTTCTCATCAGGGTGGTCCACACTGATGTCTGCACACACAGACAAAACAGAGGTCAGAGTGTATACGATGTGTGTGTGTGTGTGTGTGTGTGTGTGTGTGTGTGTGTTTATGTGAGTGTGTGTTGCTCCTCACCCTCGGCGTCCAGCAGCTTGGTGAGACCCAGGTGTTGCTCTGCCAGGTTAAAGGCATTCTGCAGGTTGTAGTGAGCATTTGATTTCTTCAGCTTATCAAAGTCAATCAGGTCTGGTCTGAAGGGAAGAAAACACAACAATTTAAAATAAAACAGGCTGGACACTCTACTTCCCCCGAATCCTCACTTTACATGAGGGAGGAGAGAGAAAAACTGCTGTTGGGCTTAAGTGAGTGTGCATTAAATAAGTAAAGACAGAATATATTGGGTCTGAAAATACTAGAAAGAGTTTATTAAACACTGGCTGTAAGTATGTTATAGATGTCGAGAGGATTCTAAGCTGAAAAAAGACCTGCTATGAATTTACAGTATTTTTATTTTGAATTTAACTTCATGTTTCATATTTTTCACCTGTTACCTCTGTAAGTCAATGCTTGTACCTTTGGTGTTCTGAGACTGAACACATTGAGAATTTGAGACCAAGTTGTTGTATTCTTCTTTTGTGTTTTGTTCTAACTTCTCTGTTAAAATCTGAAAGGAGTATCTTCAAATGAAGTGGAGAACAATATCGGTTTCAGATAAGAAAAATACTTTGCATATTTGCTACATGTCGGTCATGAATGTGGGCTTTGTTAAGTCTTAACATAGTTTTCTTTATGTTATGCATGATGAAATGTTAAATGTCTCAGTGTGGTTTGAGGGAAACAGTCTGCTGACCAATCAGCTGAGCCTCTGCAGTCATACTACAGAAGACTGTTTGCAGTATTCACAAGGAGCAATCATGGGATGCTGGCATTACTTGTGTTTGTAGCTAACGAGGGGGTTTGTAAATTAAGCTAATAAGTGTTCATTTGTCCCCCATGTGCCATGTAGCAGCACCTGTGTGTGTATTTTATTGTAATAAGCTGCAAGCTGAGTCCTTACCTGTGTTTGTGGATGAGAGCGTTGAAGGCCATCCCGTCTCTCCAGCTGGTGCTGAAATTGTGGATGTTGACGTTTGGATATCTGGATCAGAAGAGGACATTGAATATTAATTAGGCTTTAACGTAGCATAGCTCAAGCATCCAGTTATATTGGCATAATCAATGTTAGGAACATTATTTATCAGACTTTCTTATCCTCAACTCAGCATTTAGTTTTGAGTTGTTCCCATATTGATACCAGTAATGTAGCTGTAGCAGTATCAGAGGGGTGCTTGGTATCAACAAATATTCAACTCCAGCATCAGGATTACATAACCTCTGCTTCATATGGGTTACTCTTTATGCTGATTTTTTTTTTTTTTACAGTAAGCAGAACTTCCAGAGGCCTTTATTCAACAGATTCAGTGAGGGTATCAGGAGGCAAAGGGGCTGATGGGTAATGTAGTCTGAACTTTGCAGAAACACTTCACATCCTTATCAGTGACCTGAACATGAAACAGATTTCTAGTGTCACGTGTTGACGACTCTCACCCTGCCGTCTTCATTTGACACCAGAGCAGCAAAGCATCTTTAGCAGACTTCTTCTCCTTGTTGTCTTCTGTCTCCACACTGATGTCCTGGATCTAAGACACACAAACACAAACACCGACAGAGTTAGTGCTGCTGTAACAGATGCTTAAAAAAGACCATTGCTTGCTGAAAATGTGTTTACTTTTGAAGACATAGGAGCCAGCAATTATTTTTTTTTATAAACACAAAAATTAAGAATGTGTTTGTTATTGTTTTCTGAGACAATTAAGCTCAACAAACGTTTTCACAGTATCAAAAATGAACCCAGCACTTTCAGATTTTTGAGTAGATTATTAAATTATTCAATTCTGAATTTTTAATATTCAAATTTATATTAATGGCTTTGTTTTTAATGAAACAGCAAATGCTTCATTTTGCAAAAATGAATTAAACAGTTGGTGCAGAAATGTTTGCTTCCTCAGAGATCCCTGAACAAAGGGATGACTAATATTTGAAAATTGTACCCATTTTTAACCAAGGCCTTTTTAAAGCAGTAGCTTGTTTGGTTGGTTCTGATTTAGATTATAAAATGATACATTGCTGCATTTTTAACAGCTTTTTGTGTCTGCACTGCAATATTACTAAGCGAGCCAATGCACACGCTATCGTACAGTTGTCCCTATGTCATCACACCACAGCCTCTATTTCCCACTGCTTAAGTAAACAAATGCCACTGATCCTCGTTGAACTTTGCATCATGGGAAGCAGGTTCAAAGACACCAGCAAACTTTAGCAACTTAACCTACCAACACAATAAGCTGTTGAGTTGAGTTGAGTAGTGAGGAGGTCAAATGCTTCATCAACATTTGGGCAGATGAGCATATTTGTCAAACTAGAGTTTGATGAGTCAAGCAGCTGTTTGTTCTGTATGCTGGGTTGGAAGTATGTTCAAACAGCCCAGGCCAAGAGGAAAAACACCCCCTGTTTCAGAACAACTTCTCCAAACAATCAAGATGTGAAAGAAAATCTATAACCTCCAGAACATTCTTGTCACACAGATGTGTTCATTTCTTCTATCTTTAACATGAACACTGTATGTTTGACATATGATTAAAGTCCAGCTGTGGCATAACGTTTTCACGAGTCATATTCACATGTCTGAAGGCTTTGACTACGACTGAGGGTTAATGTCAAACAGTCTGTTGGAGGATAGAGAGAACAAGTCAGAAGGCACCCCCATCTGCACGAATATTCTCCCCCTCCCTCTCAGTCCATACACATACATACAGAAACACATATCTGCACGTCTGCACTTTTCAAACATGTCTGCATCTTCGAAAAATAAACACACTCTCCAAAAACACCTATACCTTCCTGCTCTGGCCTCACTGTCCATGTTTTTGCTTCCTTACATGGTCATCAATTAATCTGAAGTCCATCCTCTCCAAACTATTTGAAATCTAACCGATCCTGACCAAGATGGTAAAGAGCACACACAAACACAGACGTAAATAGCTCACCTTCATCGACACACAGCCATCAGTTTCAGTCTGACAGAATCGTTAGCCACATCTGAACCACAAATCAGCAGCATCCCCACATCCAAAGAAAATACTGTATCGGACACATGCAAACACACACACATACAAACTGTACTCCTTCTGTCAATCTGCCCTCGGCTTCATTTCATCCTCATTTCTCCACTGCAGGATTTAAAACCACTAAAAAGAGTTTTTTAATCCTCACGGCTTATAAAAGCTAAATCCTTTCACCCGTTTTCCCAACTGTTCACTGTCCCTGATGATGACATCATCACCCTAGTGACACCACAACCTCGTCTACATCAAAATGACACCAGGGGTCAGAGTTTGATTTCTGTTATTTAATGTGGCCTGATTCTGCGAGAGTTTGTGCCTGAAGCAGAATGGAAACCTCTGATTGGTTGTAGAGGGACACAAGGAGGTAAAGAAGAAGCCTCCTCTTTTTAAATGAGCTAGAAATACCCCAAAACAGTAAAGTATTAAGTCCTTTAACTGTCAACTCTTAATTAAAGATTTGGTGATATCATATTACAAGTATTATTTAGGATTCAACTCTGCTCTCATATTTTCAGGAATAAGGTGGTAATTATCTTTTAATTAAAAAATAACCTTAATTCATGTTAAGTTTTATGATAAAAGCCAAAATGTATGTCTCTATTTGATACACAGAGTTGCCTTTTTATTAGATAAACTTGATGCAACTTACCAGGGATTTGTAGTTTCACCTAAAACTTAAAAGGTGTTTCTAATATTTTACACTACCTCGTTTAGCTCTAATAAATGTCAGACAGATGACTAACTTTTAAACTAAATCATCTTAGCTCACTATATCACAGTGATTATGTTTGTGCTATGCATCCCCTTTCAATGACGGCCTCTATCTCAGGTAGAGACACATTGCAGCTATCCAAGTGATACAAAATAGCAAAGCAGCCCAGTATCTAACCCAGGTGATAACAAAGCTTCACTGTTCAAATTCTCACCTGACCAAACAGAACTAATTCAACACATCTTTGGATGCAAATTAAGTACAATGACACAAATGGACTGTACTTTTTTAGGATTCAACCAAGAAATAGCCGTACTCCATTCCTGCCCCATACTGATCTGGGTGCCAAATTGAGGATGGGTGTCAAATTCTATGCAACTTATTCAAATTTTGGGGATGCAAAATTAAGAAGTGATTAATTGCTTATCAGTAATTGGCTCTTATGGGCAAACATATGCCTAGCATTTTAAAAAAATCTATCTATGACTTTTTTTTAAGTTCCACATTTGAGACATTAAATGGGACAGGGATGCAAAATGTAGAGACCCAGCTATTTAATGTAAGTCACAAAGGCTGAGAGTAGAATCAAATTTAACTATGTAATGATTAATTTAATAAAAACTGACTCAATATATATTTTATTTTTAATCATTTGGAGTAAGACAATAATTTTGTAACTGAAATATAGCGTAATATCACTGTAGAGGCAGCCTCTAATTTGGATTTAATTGTCTGTGATGCAAAATAGTTAATGGAATGAAGGCCTCTTGTTCATGCTATTTGTGTCCAACTTAAGCTGCAGGTTTGAATAATGCATTGTATTTGCTTCCTTGTTTATATAACAGCTGTTTTGGTAAAACAGATTATGGACTATACTTGAGCAAAAACCTCCATGTCTTTGACCTGTTAAGGGATGCAAAATCACCTGTCACCTAACATTGGAAGGTGACCTCCACTCCTAGTGCAGTTCTCTTATTTCAGGTAATGTGACTGAGAAGGTTTACCTCTTCTCGGATGCAAACCTTCACAGCTGCCTCTTACCTGGAAACGAAGGATGATGGTCCAGATGAGCCCGAGGGTCAGGCGGTGGTTACCATCTACGATATCGTGGGAGCCCATGTTCTCCAGGTGGACCCTCTGCTCCTTCAGGAACTGCAGCGCCTTGTCTACATTCTCCAGGCAGTGGATACGCATCCGGCCCTTGGTGGGTTTGGGCTGAAACAAAAACACATCTCAGTTTATTTACAACATTCAAAAACTAGGAACCATGAACCGCTTCGTGCTGCCAAATGAACGAAAAGAAGAGAACAGCAGCTGCAGACACAGCTGAGTGGTTTCAAAACCAACACTTTTGTTTTGATTATGTTCTTACTGAATGAAAGAGTATTTCATTTAGCAAAAGAACCCTTGATTACAAAATCATTTTCACAATAGAAATACAAACAATGCATAGAAAAAGAAAAGTTGATGTTAACACTTTAAGCAATACATTTCATTGTGAGCAAAACTATGCACATGATCCAGGGCTCACTGTGATTCAAGAACCAGAACACTAATTCCTTCTGCAGGGGAAATACTCTGATGATTCCTAGCTTCACGAACAATCATTATAATAAAGTTTAAACAAGAGAATATTTTCCTGAGGCAGTGGCTCGACTCACTTTATGTTCACAAACAGAAACGTGTATATTAAACGTCCAACGGCCCATGTTATGTTTCATGTGCATAAAAAAATCTTCATATTTCTGTCTTCTGCACAAAGAGTACTTCTGACGCTAAGAAATAGAACGGTCATTCAAGACCTAAATTGAAGATGAAAAGCTGACTGAGACCCATTAGAGGTTCAGTATGTAACATTTACCAGCATTTAACAGGCTTGGTAGAAATGGAATATAATATTCATTTGTATGTTTAAATTAGTGTCTGAACATCTGGATAAAGAGTTTTTTTTTTTTTTCTTCAAAACATTTGACTTAGCCTTTTATATCTTTGCACTGAGGTAAGACTTTACAATATGTTGCATTACATGTCACCTGTATTTGAGCTCTTTAATCTATGTATTTAACTGGAGGAGCATCTTAGTCTTATTTGGGGATACAGGATGGATTTAGTTTTGTTGTTACAGCCGATATCAAAAACAAGAAATGGGAAACAAAATGAAAGCAGTGGTGAAGGTGAGATAATTTGTATATCCAAACAAACAGAGGCAGTGGAGTCCCTGTGATGCTGCTGAGATAACAGACAGGGAGTGTTGGCAGCGAGGCTTTCCAGCAGTCACAGACTAGATGTGAGATGATGAATGAGTCTGATAACATTATGTCGGGGGGATTTAAGACTATGATAACCTACTTTACTGTAGAGCTTTAGTCCTTTATGAGGCAGATGTCTAACAGTCCGCAGTTACACAACAAACAACTAATAAACAACAACAGTGACTGAAGTTGAATGTGACAGTATGAGCGACAACATCTATACACAGAGAGGAAGTGTTATCAGTCACAGGAAATTAAATTTGTTATTCACACATGTCGCTTACAGAGTGAAGTTTTCCCTATCAGGTGGGAAGAGAACGGGTCTCAGGAGCTTTCCTGAGCTTTCTTTGTAAGTAAAAGATGAGGATAAAGTTGGGGTGAAAAACTTGGCTGTTTGTGTTCACAGATGCAAAGATATGTTTCAGGTGTCTGTGAAGAGAAAGGACACTACTTCCCCCTTATATGACTGGATGTCCACTGATCAGACAAAACACCCTGACCATGAATATCTCATTACAATGGCACCTGTCAGTGGGTGGGTACTGTTAGGAAGCAGGTGAACATTTTGAACTTGAAGTTGATGAGTTGTAAGAAGGAAAAAGGGGCAAGAGTAAGGATGTGAGCGACTTTGACAAGGGCCAAAACTGCAGCTCTTATGGGGTGTTCCTGGTCTGCAAAGGTCAGTGCCTCCAAAAGGGGTCTCAGGAAGAAAAAACAGTGAAAGGGCTATGGACAACTAAGGCTAATTGATGCGCATGGGGGAGAGAGAGCTGGCCAGTGTGGTCTGATCCAATAGAAAAGCTACTGGAGCTCAAACTGCTGAAAAAGTTAATGCTAGTTCTGCTGGGCAGCTGTCAGATCACACAGTTCATCACAGTTTGTTGCGTATGGTGCTGCAGTGCTGCAGATTAGTAGGAGTGCCCATGCTGACCCCTGTCTCCAGCTGAAAGCACCTACAGCGGGTACGTAAGCAAAAAACTGGACTACAGAGTAATGGAAGTACATGGCTTAGGTCCAATTTTTCCACAGCCACTGTCTTTTTTCCAGGTGAGGCCTCATCTCTAGATTCAGTTTTGTTGTATCTTTTAATTCCTGATCATTCTGCTTCTAATGACTTAACAAGACGCTGATGGTTGAATTGTCCTCTGGATGACACCGGCATGTTCTGGGTGGAGTTGAATCTTGAAACAGAAATAAAACAAAATGCAGTAATAATAAATAAGTGGAACAAAATAAATGTGTGAAGTGTCAGAGCAGCGATGTAACATCCTGCAGGCTGTCCTCCCCTCATGTTCCCTCTCCAACACTGACCACCAGAACTACAACCAGGAGGCTGTCCAACAACAACACTACTGGCTTTGCTTTTCCTCACACAGACACATAAACACCGCCAGCTACAAGTCACTCGTCTGAATCTGGACTTGGACTCAAACCAGAGGTATTTTGGACAGTTGTCAGCAGGTGGCTCAAATCTAAAGAAGCACACAGGGATAAAGTGTTGGTCAGTTCGTACAGTCAAAGATCAGCGCTTTAGTCCCGTTTGCTGCTGCTGGCTTGGAACAGAGCGGGAGTTTCCAACATCAGATTAAGTTTGGAGTTGTTTTTAGACTGAACTATGATGCTGAATCATGTTGAGAATGGAAGTGCAGGGTTTTCCCCTCTTTGTCTTCAGAGAGTTTGCAGTGCCTTTTTCTGGGAAACCTGGATATTACCATTCTGTCATGCTTGAGTTTTGAATTGGAGCACATTTAATGCCCTCTTTTTTAGCTCTGGCAGTTTGACGAGAAGGGAAATCAAATCAAGAGCTTGACCGATGGGGATAATGATATTATGTATTTTTCTTATTATCAACAAATCCTATTAAAATATTTCTTACAAGTAATGTGGGTGAGCATTACAGCCTGACATATCTACCTATATTGTCCCAGAGGCTGAGGATGTTGCTCAAAAACTATTTTAAAAACACGTTAACGAGAAACAGTGATGCACTGAGTGATATCTGCCTTCATGTAATGGAGCACTAAATGACACTTTATATTCTGCTCATCTTTATTTAAGAAAGAAACGTTCTACTTTTTACTAATCTATTTTTTTGTAGCCAGTGACCTCAAAAGAAGATTTTTCACAGCATATTCAATGAATGAAGAAACGTGATGTGTTGTCACAAGGGCTGTAAAAGATCAGAAGATCAAGTTTTCAATGATATTGATCTCACCCCTCCCCCATCACATACTTTAACTCGCTCTGTCCCATTGAAGTTACTAACCATAGACCTTCCTGGAGTCCATGTGCTCCATTATCTCGTAGGTTCCTCTGAGTCACTTCCGTAGATGGCTTTTTTTCTGTAGACATGCCGGACTCCAGCGCCAAAAGCTAACTACTACTACTACTACTACTACTACTACTACTACTACTACTACTACTACTACTATCCGTCTCATCGCCATCATTGCTCTCCCTCTCTCTTAACTTCCTCTAATCGCTCTTTCCAACCCCAACTCGGTCTCAGCAGATGTCTGTCTAACATGAGTCTGGTCCTGCTCGAGGTTTCTGCCTGTTAAACGATGTTTTTCCTCAACGCTGTAACTTGATAAATACTGAAAAGTGCTCTGCTCATGGTGGATTAAGATGAGATCAGACTGAGTCCTGTCTGTAAGATGAGACTGGATCTTAGACTATCTCGATGTTGGGTCTTTGTTAATAATCTAACATAGAGTACAGTCTAGACCTGCTATGTTTGTAAAAGACTCTTGATGAAACGTTTGTTGTGATTTGGTGCTATATAAATAAAGATTGATTGATATTGAAAATTACATAAAAATCTATCATGGAATTAACATAGAAACAACAACAGTGGAAAATGCTTAGAGCTGCACAAAATGTTTGAAATTTCGATGATTGCTTGATCCAAACAATATTTAACTGAGGGGTGCATTTAAAAATGTGTTTGTAAGTGCCTTCCTTTTTGTGAAAAGGTTCTAAAAAATGAACACAGGTTAAATAAGGTGATGTTAAGGCTACCTTTTCCTGGCTTAAATAGTACAACTCATAAACTATGAGATGTTTTCTTTAACAAACTTTCTACCAGACTTCTGTTTTGTCCTTTTCTATCTTTAGTCAGGATGGTTTGCGGTCGTCCCACGTGTTAGCTCCCACAGCAAGTAAACAAAATAAAGCTGCATATATTTTGTATTTTCTCTTGAAAATGTGTAAAGTAACTTTGTTAAACTCATGAATTTAACAGACAAATAAAGGTGTTATTACTCAGAGTATATTTATCTATTTATTCAAGCTAAGGATAAAAATATTTTTCCAACACTGAGCTACACTTCCTGTTTTATGGAATAACTGAGCTTTTTTAAAACATGACACTATACCTCTGTGAAGCGTTTTTACATCTTCAGATGAGATCAATGAAAGCCAGTGGTGAGACACAGACGGACATGGTACTGCTGTTGTTCTCTTCTACACAGTTTTGTGGAGATGACCATGTTAATGACCTGGTTCCAGGAACAATGCTTCTTTTATAACCGACTGAAGTGTTGAAAAGAAGTATAAAAAGCAGTGTAAGTTATAGCTGCTGGTTCCATCCTTTGAATGCTGCCTCTGCAGTGGAAACAGCAGCTCGCTCTCAGATTCTTCTGCTGCTTCTGGAGGCGTTTTGGCTCCTTGTAACCCCAGAAAGTTACTCAATGACTCCTTTCACAACTCTAACACCCCCCCACACTGTCCCCCACTGTTATTCCCTCCATCCATACTGCTCTCCACTGCACTATCACTCTGCTTCCTGGGTTTATTTTGTACAAGTTCCCTTTTCTTTTTTAACATTTCAATCCATCCTTATAACATTTCACCATTGCCTGTTATTTTAACTCTCCTCACTGTGTCCTCCATAAGTGTCCAAAATTACAGAAATTATCCGACAAAGAATTATACACAACTGTTAAAGTCAGATATAAATAAAATGTAAAATAATCAGGAGAAGTGAGTTTGATTTCATCCCTGGCTGAGTGTGTACTGCGTTTTATCTCTCTCTGTGTTTGACAGGTTGTGAAAAGGCCGGAAAACAGCAGACAGAAGAGTTCAGAGCTCAAGAGGCTGCCGAGACGGCCAAGAGGAAGGAAAAAAAGTTAAAAAAGCTGAAGAAAAAAATAGAAAAGAACAAGAAGAAGAAGAAGAGTGGAGTTTGGCTCGTAGCACTGGAAGTCACAAGGCGGGGGGTGGAATTGGGACCATCTGAGCGAATGTAAATGTCTCTCAGTAACAGCCTTGTTGTGTGTGTGTGTGTGTGTGTGTGTGTGTGTGACAGACTGTTTAATATATATGGACAAAGGTTCCACAGGGTTCATTGGTTTAAATTTAAAGCCTTTTAATGACATATTTAATACCAAATATATTAGTATTTATTATGATCATTATCCTGTTGGCCAACGTGAGGATGGATTTTTCAGAACACCCCAGCAGAGTGTAGTAATATTTTCTAGTGAAATAATGAATCAATCAACAAGGCCAAGCAGTAGAAAATAAAAAAGGGATTAAAGATCTTAAACACGATAAATCCTCTCAGGTGTATTTACTTCTTATGCCAAAATCTTCCCTTTCTCATCATGAGTTTGCTGCAGCTGCTGCACTGAATCTACAGCTCTGTATATCTTGCACCGATTTCTGAACCTACAGACCGTAACACTGTTGTAATGTAGTCACAGACTGTTCTTATAAGAACAGGACGTAGCCTCCAGGTGTGAAAATTAAAGCAAATGTTGAATTGTTTTAAACCTGATGTGTTTCTAATGGTCAACTGGGGGTGACTCTGCTGGATACACAAATTACAAAGACAGCGGAAATTGAGCCTACATATGGCTTGATTTAATACCTCTATAAACGTTTTTCTAACAAGGTTACAAGGTTACAACTTCAATCACAAGTTTTAAGCCTTTATCAATACGATAACAATAATATCATGATGTTCATTTTTATAAATAACAGTAAAGTAGAAGACAAAGCAGGGTATCTCTTGACATGTGCTACCAAAGCTACCTCAGTTATGTTGTATTAGTCTCTCTGGGACCCTGGACAATTTTAGTACCTCAATAATTATTAGTTACTGAGAATTCAAAATGCATCTTGCAAACCAAGCTACCAGGAGCTGATAACTTATCCAACTTTAGCTTTTGCTTATTTCCAGCTCCACCATCATGTCCAAATAATGTCAGTTATGGCTCTAAACCATGATGGCACCTACCAAACTTTCAAACTTGAGGCTACTTGGTGTTGTCATGTCTTTAATCTCCAGTTTTCCCAGTACATAATAACAGTCTATGATTATGGTACTGTCTTTCCTACTACTTTATGATACTAGCATGTATATTCATTCATAAAGATAAGATGAAAACCTGTAAACCTGTGATATGCAAAGGTTCATTTAAGTTTACAGTACAGAAGGGTGATTAAATACATAGGGAGGAAAGAAAGAGAAGCCCACACTCTCTCAATGCCACAAAAAGTTTTAGAATTCACAAGTTGAATAAACGTTCACCTGGCAAAGACAACTTGATTCAAAACCTTGTGATTATCAAACTCTTTGTGAGAGAGTGCAGCGCACATATACAATATATTTTTACTGCTAATTTAAGCTTCAGCACTGAGCTTTTTCTAAATAAGGCCACAAGAAACGACCCATAATTAAACTGAGAGGAGCAATGTGTTATTATTTGTACCCATCTCTGAACTTTGTAACTGAATGCTAGCTAACTTGAGCAGGACATGTTACATGAATGAGCTGCTGCAAACACTAACACTTCATGGACGGAAAGTGGTTAATAATTGTAGAGACATAAAAGTCTGTGTTCAAACATACAGATAAGAAGAGAGAGAGAGAGAGAGAGAGAGGGGGATCAGAGACGCCCAGCAGCTGTTTGTGAGCAGCCAGGGAGGAAAGGGAGAATGGATTATATAACCTCTTTGTGTCATAATTTATTACATTTAATCTAGAAAAGAAATACCTTCCTCCATCACGTCTGAAAGTACAGAAAAACATCGAAAGAGGACAAGATTTAGGATGGCACTATTATTAATCCTTTAGAGAAAATAGAGCTATGAACCACTTACTTTTTAAATCACGATTTATCGCTGAATTTCAAAATTTAATCGTGATTAATCTGATCTTTTTTATTGTATGGCACTTAATCAGTTTAATTATTATGCATTTTAACACAGTTGTTAAGGTCATATTAATAATGTAAAGTAACTCTTAACAGTGTCTTGATTTGAGAATCAAATGAATGCAATAAAATGTACTTTATGATCTTGACTTTAAGATTTATTATTTGCACAAACGCTGCACTGCGACACCAGTGTGGTCTAAATTATGACTAAGAGGAAGGAGACAGCTTCCGAGTGTTTCATGCACAGGTCTGTGCTGAGTCACACACTCCAAAATAAAGCTCTGCAGCTGTTGTGAAACAGGTCCACACTGACATCAGTCTGGTTAGCTGCACCTGCATGCTTAGCTCGTAGGTGGTAGCTCAAACCTTGAAGATCTTTGTGGAAATATTAATCTTGTACTTTTGACTCTTCAACTGAGCTGTCTGAAAGACTTTTGAAGTTAAATGTTCCATTCAAAAGTACAATTCTATCAGTATGTTCTGTCAAGGTCGAGACGCTGCAACAGCTTGGGTGCTGGAAGGAAGAAAATAGCATGCGCATTCACACTTTTCTGACCTTAACCCCATTGTGATGAGCGTGCTTTTGCTGACAGCCCCAATAAACTATATCTGATTTATTCTGTCCCATTTTCATCTAAAACCATATTCAGGGAGGGATTTTTATTCAGAAGAGGCTCATCTACGCCTTTAAAATGTTTTATCTTCATGTTCTTTCCAAAGCAAGTTCAATTTTTTTCTTGCGTAGGAAAGTCTGTGCTCCTCTTTTTTGTGTATTTGGTTTTTATATTGAGGATACAGTGCTCAATTCGGACCTGTGTTTGGTTTTGGTTTTATGGGGGGGAAAAATATTTTAAAACTAAAGTAAGATGAGTGGATAGAGTTAAAAGATTAGAAAAAAATAGCATTGTACAGAAGTTGTTGAAAAATGTTGCAGTGCTCCTTTAACCGTGACCTTCTGTTCAGCTTATTTTTCCAACTGAAGAACAAAACACTGGTTTGATCATCCAATCATCCTGCAAACTCATCAACCTGGTCAGGACACTCTCCCCCTTGGCTCCCCTTCAAAATAAAAGTGCAGACAGTGATGTGACTCACCAGTCTCTCTCCGGAGAGGACCTCCAGCAGTTTGATGAGCATGCGTCCGTCCCTCAGGTCCATGTAGAGGTCGGTAATCCGACAGGAAACTCTGGACAGGTGAGAGTTCACCCACTTAGTGAAAGTCTTCTTCTGCACCGCCTCACGCTCATCTGGAACACAGACACAGACAGACAGAGATTAATCACATGAAGACTGAGCCAAAGTCTTTTCAATGAGTTTGAGAGGAAACAGATACTCTGAGAGACAGAAGTTAGCATACTTCGAGTTTATCAGATTATTCATGAACTTTGTGACAGTTTGCAGGTTTGTGTCCCAACGCGCTCTGCAGGTGTGTTTGGATGTACGTGTTTCCTCAAGGTGTTTGTGTCTTCTCAGCATGACAGAGACTTATTGTTCCTGGAAGGCTGTGTGTGTGTGTGTGTGTGTGTGTGTGTGTGTGTGTGTGTGTGTGTGTGTGTGTGTGTGTGTGCGTGTGTGTGTGTGCGTGTGCGTGTGCGTGTGCGTGCGTGCGTAAGTGGGTGCGTGCGTGCGTAAGTGCATGTGTGGATGGGAGAGGTTTCCTGTGTCTGACAAAGCAGACTACATCTAAATGACGGCTGTTAATATTCACACAATCACACACACACAAACAATTGAACTGCGTTCTGAAAACAGACACCTGCTATCTACAACACAACTTGGTTTATTTCCCACAGGCCTCTTCACAAACACACTGTTGCAGATACTGTGTGTGTGTGTGTGTGTGTGTGTGTGTGTACAGTATGAAACGTTTCCTCGGCTGAACTCCAGCTCAGTTACCATGGAGACTGAGCTGAAGAAAGAAGTTGCACAACCAGGCACCAGAGTGAGAGAAGAGGGCGTGACCCACACAAACACACACACACACTCACCCCCCTCACACTGACACAATCGCACACTCACACTGCGGTAGGATTGTAATAATGCAGTCTTCAGATTTCCAACAAAGTGGACAGATTTCACTTTCTTCTTTGAACATTTCAGACATCAGTAGCAGTGCAAGCAGAGGTCAAAGGTCACCACAGTCTGATGACACAAGTGCTGACACTTCAAAGACTTCTCGTCTCTAAGAATCCAAATCTAAGACACTGATTAAGTGCTATCTCTCGGACACTGCAGAGGTCTGTTTCTCTCTCTGCACTGCTCAAACGATCACACTCAGCAGAAAATCCCTGCTGGAACACAGACCTGATGTGAAGCTGCTGCTTCCTTTAACAAAAGTTTAAGCCTGGATACCTGAGGGGGGTTTGAGATACAATTCTTTGTCAAGTCAGCAAGTAACACAGTGTCACAATAAAAAAAATACAGTTTTTACATTAATTTATATTCTTATAAAACCTTGTCTTGGTTACAGTGTTTGCTTTATTTGTACTAGGTTTACATGCAGAAGTGTGTAGATGGGCTGATGCTGATCTGTTTTAACACTCTGCCACTTTATCTGTCTTTTACCTTTATGTAAACTTGTATTTCTCTCTCTCTTAAGTTGCATCATGGTCCTGGTGAAAACAAACTCTCATTCTGTTCTTTGAAATAATTGAAACAATAAAGAAACTTTAAAGTTCAATACTTGAAATTAAAACTCATGCAATGGCCCTGCATTGCTGTATTTTACAATATTTTTCTTCTTCAATTGTTTGCTATTTTGTCCCTTTTGGCATACTGTAGTTAACCTGCTTTCTGCTGCAGCTGAGATGCAAAATAACAACACCACTTTGCTTTTGAATAGAAGATTTCACTTTGAAATTATCCCGGATGGCAGAGTTGACAAAAGTTATCTACACATTGTGTCAAATTAATTTAAATATCTCCAACGTTGGGTGCCGTTGTCCTAGTGGTTCAAGCATGTGTCCCATGTAAAGAGGCTAAAGTCCTCGTCGTAGCGGCCGCTGGTAGGACTCCCGGCCTTGACCATTAGCTGCATGTCTTCCCCTGCTCTCTACTCCCTACATTTCTGGTCTCTCTTCAGCTTTCCTGTCAATAAAGGCGAAAATGCTCAAAAATATAACTTAAAAAAAAAATAACTATTGTAGAGTGTGATAATCCCGGAAAAACTGTGGATGAAACTAAATCAAGAAGTTAAGTACAGCGCTCCCTAAATGGGCAGCAACTTACTGCAGCCAGTCAATAATGTGGAGGACTCAGGTTAACATGTGATGCTTTACATTAATAACAGGGACTTAAACGGTTTTGAAATACAAAATAAAGGACTTTTAAACATGCGATTAAAAATGAGATTAATCAAGATTAACTTTTGAAAATTAGCGATTAATTGCAATTTTAAAAAATCAACAGTTTAACAGCTAGTATTTGTTACAATAATCATAAATAGAATACAGAGCTTTGTTTAGGTTGTCTAGGTTCACTTCAACATTTTATTTTGTCAGGGAAGCAATGGGAAATGAACAAAAATGAACAATCACATAATTGGATGTATCAAACAGCTTTTAATTGATAGCTACTATATTTGATAAATCTGGGTTTTATTTACATCAATGACTTGTGGCAGACATCAAGCGTCCGTTAGTGCTAATTTTTCCCAGTTAATTCCATCCTTTAAGGGTTGGATCAGATGTTTACAAGCTGTCAGAGAAATTTAAGCTTCCCAGTTGAAATAATGACGTGGATGTTGATGCTGTTTACAAGCGAGAAACTGCTGATTACGGTTATTTTCAGAGAACATGAACGCAGCATTAATTATGAAGCTTTTCAACAAAAACTTGGTTTCATGCAAATTGCACTCAAACTAACACCACTGTGACTGCTCTGAGGTTGTCTGAACCTCCTTTGTTGTCATCAAAAACAATTTAACCAAACACACACACACACACGCACACGCACACGCACACGCACACGCACACACACACACACACAATGTATTGCGGCTATGTACAAGACAAACTGGGGTCACAAAGTTCATGAACTCAAAGCACAAAACGGATATAAGCATGGTTAGACCTCTGGAAGGAAACTGGGTTGACTTACAACACACAGACACATGCACACACATGCACGAACACGCACAAGCACCACACAAATGATAAGACTGCATTACACATGCAAACAAACATTCACACAAATTCATGACCTTTGGTGTCGTGTGTAAGCTTGCAAAAGGACAATAGCTTCATTGTTCACAATGCAGCAACTTTATCACTTAGTGCACACACACGAACACACGAACACACGAACACACAAACACACAAACACACGAATACACGAAAACACACAAACACACACACACAAATACAGAGACACACAGGAGGATTTCTGATATCAAACTGGAGCAGCTGGAAATATGTGCGCAAGACGTCATGATGTCTACGGTCTGTTAGTTCTCCTCAGAGAGAAGCATCATCGACTACAGACTGAAGCCAGAAACACTCTTACAGTCAGCAGTCTGAATTCTTGAGCTTTAAATCTTTCACTTTAGCTTCATTCTACATGATCACAAAGACAGACACACCTGAGGTTGGCCCAGTTTTTGGAGATGATCCTTATCTTATAAAAACAGCATCCGTTATTAGCTTTCACTTCTTGAAATAACCGTGTTCATATTTTGTCGACATGGGACTTCTTGCAACTTATCAAATAAGGACGCTCTATGAGTGCTCTACTCTACTATGTTCAGCAGCAGGTGATGTTTGTTCTCCACAGTGTGTCCCTTTGCTACTTGAAAAACCAAGAACTACATGTTGTAGTTGTAGTGTTGGGCAAAAATGATAATAAAGATGTCAGATTTTCATAGCCAGAGCTCACATAACTGTAAAAGACATCACTTCCTGATAAATATCTGTTTATTTCTATCTTTAGGGTTTTGATAAAAAATGTAGGCAACATGTCAGTATTAAGACCCATATGTGAGAAGAGCTGTATGAGGATTGAAGGAGTGAAATGATGATGAAGCCACTTAAAGAAGCAAGATGTGATCATAACATCTTTGCCCCAGGGTAAAGGTTCAAAGCTACATCAGCCACTACAAGCCTCCATTGCAACTATTTGGGATCAAGTTGCATTATGAGTTATTACACAAGGTATCAAACTTCATCTAATTCATTTTATATAAATTATTGATCTTTTTATTTTGAGGCAGTTTAAAATATTCAGCAAAAGGGTTGTGGCTGAGAGTCAAATCGATGACCGCTGTGACAAGGACTACAGCCTCTGTAGTCCTAGGGATAAATGACTGAACCGCTAGGCAAATGGACGCCCCAATCAATGTTAACAAAAAAGCTTTTTTCTTCTGTTGCTGTTGCGAGTGTGACACATAACAGGATTGCTGTGCTGAATCTGTGAAGTCTTTTAAAACATCAGTGGTCACCATTAAAACATTTTTTTGTAAACAAGTCATATAACTCAGTGTTTCATTTGCATACATTTAATTTTCCTCAACCTCAGTTAAGTCTGGAGCAGCATGCAAATGATGAGGGAGTGTCAATGTAGCAGTGAAGATTCAGCTGGTTCATATTTATGCTTGAAGTTGGAGAAACTTGAGGATTTATCTATAGAGAAACCTGTTGGATGGCTCTAAACATTACACCCAGCAGCTTTACGTAAAGGAGATATATCTGGATGTTGATAGATCCTGTGATTTCTTTGTTTTAACGTGTTTAGGTATCTCTCTTAGTGTGTTTGAGGTGTATGCGTGTGTGTAAACACTGCATGTCAACCACTCTGAGAGGCTGTGTGTTTTGATAAGCAGAGTTAGTGTGTTATCTCCATCCTCAAGCTTCCTCCTGCATTTTCTGCACGCAGGGGTGTGTGTGTGTCCTCATGCTATTTGGCTGTGTGAGTGTTTGAGTGTGTGTGTGTTGGGGCTTCCCCTTCCTGTGCTGAAAAAGAAGCAGATGCTTGACCCAGCGGGGCAGCGTGTTTACACTCGGACACACAAAAACTGCTCGACTACGCCCATAGAGCTCTTAGTGCGAGTGTTGTTTTTAGGGGTGTGAATATAATTATTTCTCCATCAGAATTCAAAGAAGTCGCTCTGTCTTCACCACAATCGATGTGCATCCTTTCATTTATAAAACACTGGTTTAGAGGATTCTTCGTTTTGTCATCTAGAGCCCAAACCTTAATTCGTGAAAAATACTTTAATATTAACATCCGGCCTCTGCCTTAGACTAGACCCCTCTGATCTCCAAACCCTCATGCCGGCCCCGTCTCCATCCCCATCCAACTCTCTTTTACCTCTTGTACTAGTTTTAGCGCTAACTTTTAGACAAGACTTAAATTATGGCCTGTTACAATGTGTTATCCTGTGCAAAGCCAAACTAAGAAGTCAAATATTTCACCAAACAAACAGTGCTGTGACAACTTAGTGTGTTAAAAATGGGATATGTGCTATGAACTAATCAAAGTTAAAGGTGACATATCACACTTTTTTCATCAAAATATATTAGTCTAAGAGGTCCCCAAAACATGTCTTTAAAGTTTATGCTCAAAAAAACACTTTGAAATCAGATTTTGGCATGCCTGAAAAACCCTCTTCTTCAGCCCTGTTCAGAACAGTCTGTTTTCCCTCTGACCACGCCCCCTCAGGAAGTGGATGTGGCCTCAGCTCTCCAGCACATTGATCTAATGTTTACATGTTGGCTGAATATGCACGGCTGCTCACAGATCGCGTTACTTCAACCCTCTGAATCTGATCCAGAATCTGATCCTGATGGAGAGGCGCCTGTAGCAGGACCTTTCTGAACGATTGGTCATAGATTTAGTGTTTCTTGTTGTTTTATTTGTCAGTATGTAGACGTGTGTCTTGGTACACAGCTACTAACATGTAGCTATGTGGCTAATGCTAACTAGCACTAGCACTTATCCATGTTAAATAAAAATCGTCCACTAGATCTTCAAATCTGCAGACGTGGGGAGTAAAACCGACCTCTGCCAGAAAGGCAGCAGGAATTTTCTGAACCATTGGTCACAGATTTAGTGTTTCTTGTTGTTTTAATTGTCAGTATGTCGACGTGTATCTTGGTACACAGCTACAGCTACAAACATGCTATGTGCAGTTTTTATTATTTTCGTTTCCTTAGTTTCATTTTTTTCCTCATATCACACTGATGATAATTAGAGAAAAACTAAATAATATTCAGTTGTAGCTATAAAACTATAAAAACAATAATGGCCAAAAACATACACTGTCTATATGACCACAGTACAAATGACTTATTATTGGAAAAGCTCTGGATTATAAACTGCAAGAAGGGGAGCATTATGTCGGTGTACACTACCGTTCAAAAGTTTGGGGTCACTTAGAAATGTCCTTATTTTTGAAAGAAAATTACTGTTTTTTTCAATGAAGATAACATTAAATTAATTAGAAATACACTCTATACATTGTTAATGTGGTAAATGACTATTCTAGCTGCAAACGTCTGTTTTTTAATGGAATATCTACATAGATGTATAGAGGCTCATTTCCAGAAACCATCACTCCAGTGTTCTAATGGTACATTGTGTTTGCTAATCACGTTAGAAAGCTAATGGATGATTAGAAACATCTTGAAAACCCTTGTGCAGTTACGTTAGCACAGCTGAAAATGGTTTTGCTGGTTAGAGAAGCTATAAAACTGGCCTTTCTTTGAGCTAGTTGAGTATCTGGAACATCACATTTGTGGGTTCGATTATACTCTCAAAATGGCCAGAAAAAGAGAACTTTCATATGAAACTCAACAGTCTATTCTTGTTCTTAGAAATGAAGGCTATTCCATGCGAGAAATTTCCAAGAAACTGAACATTTCCTACAACGATTTGTACTACTCCCTTCAGAGAACAGCACAAACAGGCTCTAACCAGAGTAGAAAGAGAAGTGGGAGGCCGCAGTGCACAACTGAGCAAGAAGACACGTACAGTAGAGTCTCTAGTTTGAGAAATAGACGCCACACAGGTCCTGAACTGGCAGCTTCATTAAATGGTACCCGCAAAACGCCAGTGTCAACGTCTACAGTGAAGAGGCGACTCTGGGATGCTGGCCTTCTAGGCAGAGTGGCAAAGAAAAAGCCATATCTGTGACTGGCCAATAGAAGGGAAAGATTAATATGTGCAAAAGAACACAGACATTGGACAGAGGAAGATTGGAAAAAAGTACGGACGGACGAATCGAAGTTTCAGGTGTTTGGATCACACAGAAGAAGATTAGTGAGATGCAGAACAAGTGAAAATATGCTGGAAGAGTGCCTGACGCCATCTGTTAAGCATGGTAGAGGTCATGTGATGGTCTGGGGCTGCTTTGGTCCAGGTAAAGTGGGAGATTTATAAAAAATAAAAGGGATTTTGAATAATGAAGGCTATCACTCAATTTTGCAACGCCATGCCATACCCTGTGGACAGCGCTTGATTGGAGCCAATTTCCTCCTACAACAGGACAATGACCCAAAGCACACTTCAAAATTATGCAAGAACTATTTAGGGAAGAAGCAGGCAGCTGGTATTCTGTCTGTAATGGAGTGGACAGCGCAGTCACCAGATCTCAACCCCATTGAGGTGTTGTGGGAGCAGCTTGACCGTATGGTACGCAAGAAGTGTCCATCAAGCCAATCCAACTTGTGGGAGGGGCTTCAGGAAGCGTGGGGTAAATTTTTCTTCAGATTCCCTCAACAAATAAACAGCTAGAAAGCCAAAGGTCTGCAATGCTGTAGTTGCTGCAAAGGGAGCATTCTTTGATGAAAGCAAAGTTTGAAGGACAAAATTATTATTTCAACAAAAAATCATTATTTCTAACATTTTCAATGTCTTGACTATATTTTCTATTCATTTTGTAACTCATTTAATAAATAAAGTGTGAGTTTTCATGGAAAACACAAAATTGTCTGGGTGACCCGGTAGTGTATGTCTACCTATAATTGTATAAATCAGTGAAACTGAGGGACTTTAACACTAAAACATTCACTAACGTACAACAACACGAATAATTATTTTTTAACTATTCAAATACTTCATCCGTTCCACAAGCAGGTCATTTCAGGTGACTGTTACAATGAAGCTAAATTAAGAGATTTGACCCGATGCACTGGCTAATGTGTCTGAGCTACACACGCACACAAAAGCAAACACACACAGACACACAATCACACACACAGCTAAGCAAAACTCAATGTCAACGGCTTCTGTTACCGTTTCTAGCTGTACAGATATACTGCTGAAAGCACAAGGCACTGTGTGTGTGTGTGTGTGTGTGTGTGTGTGTGTGTGTGTGTGTGTGTGTGTGTGTGTGTGTGTGTGTGTGTGTGTGTGTGTTTCATTAGAGCAAGAAGAGACAGTGATGTATTGATGGATGCTCTCTCTGTGGGTCAATAGCATTTATGCACGTGTGCACACACACACACAATTAGAGCAGAGGATGACCTTAACCTGAGCCATAGGAGGCACAAACACACTTTCACTGAAATTAATACACATGCACACGCCCACACACAAAGACACACACACACAAGCCAGACAGGGGCGTGGCCTTTACATTTCCACTGGGACAAAACTGAATTATTTTTTAACTATTCAAATACTTCATCCGTTCCACAAGCAGGTCATTTCAGGTGACTGTTACAATGAAGCTAAATTAAGAGATTTGACCCGATGCACTGGCTAATGTGTCTGAGCTACACACGCACACAAAAGCAAACACACACAGACACACAATCACACACACAGCTAAGCAAAACTCAATGTCAACGGCTTCTGTTACCGTTTCTAGCTGTACAGATATACTGCTGAAAGCACAAGGCACTGTGTGTGTGTGTGTGTGTGTGTGTGTGTGTGTGTGTGTGTGTGTGTGTGTGTGTGTGTGTGTGTGTGTGTGTGTGTGTGTGTGTGTGTGTGTGTGTTTCATTAGAGCAAGAAGAGACAGTGATGTATTGATGGATGCTCTCTCTGTGGGTCAATAGCATTTATGCACGTGTGCACACACACACACAATTAGAGCAGAGGATGACCTTAACCTGAGCCATAGGAGGCACAAACACACTTTCACTGAAATTAATACACATGCACACGCCCACACACAAAGACACACACACACAAGCCAGACAGGGGCGTGGCCTTTACATTTCCACTGGGACAAAACTGAAATAAAAAGGAATTAATGTCTCCTCCCTGTTTAAATGAGCCTCTCTCTCTCTCTCTCTCTCTCTCTCTCTCTCTCTCTCTCTCTCTCTCTCTCTCTCTCTCTCTCTCTCTCTCTCCTCTCTCTCTCTCTCTCTCTCCTCTCTCTCTCTCTCTCTCTCTCTCTCCTCTCTCTCTCTCTCTCTCTCTCTCTCTCTCTCTCTCTCTCTCTCCTCTCTCTCTCTCTCTCTCTCTCTCTCTCTCTCTCTCTCTCTCTCTCTCACACTCACACTCACACTCACACTCACACTCACACACACTCACACACACACACACACAATTGAGAGAGGAATGCACAGGCTTAACATCATGTGAGGAGCATCACTCCCTGTATCACTGTGTGAATGTATCACTCTCATAAACCACACAAACACAGAGAACAATTGTAATGCATCATGGGAAGTGGAGGATGTGATATGACAAGAATTCATAACAGAGTTCATGGAGAGTCTCAAAACACGCACACACCAACACAGACACTTTGCTCTTTGAAATGCACAGAGGAAACAGACACACTTCTATAAACAAAAGTCTGACATAAAAAGAGAAAATGTACAATATTTTCCAGATCCTTAAGAAGACAGAGAAAGATGTGAGCATGAAGTCAAAGGGAGGAAGGAGGGATGATTAATAGGCAAATTAGATCAAATTGAAAGGAAAGATGAAAAACAAAAGGGAGAGGAAGTAAATAGAGCATGTAAAAGGCAAGAAAAGGAGACATCAGAGGATTCAAGGAAAGGTGGAAAAGGGACAAAGGAACAGAAGGGGGATATGATGGAAAGCAAACAAAAGTATTGCAAAAGAAAGGAAACAACAAACGTGTAAAGAAATACAAAAACAAGAAAAGAGCAGGAAAGAAGAAAACAAGGAATGACAAGAAAGAAATGAGGGAAAGAAAGAAAAAGATAGGGAGAAAGAGCAAGAAAGAAAAGGAAGTAAGACTGTTCAGTCTTTGTGTATTTTCAAAAAGACAAAAAAACAATCTAAAGCCTTCAGGCAGTGCTACACCCCAGCTGTGACCAACACACCCGGCTCCACCAATCAGCTTCTTTCATGTATAGATTAGGTCTGAGGTCGGGGTCAGGGTCATGAATGGTTAGCAGTCCACCCATCAGGAGGAGGAGGGATTTACATGCAGCCCAAGAGGACTGACAGCCTGACAGGTTCAACTGAGGGCAGAACAATCCATCCCCCATGAGAACCAGCTCACTGAAAAATGACATTTTATTCAACAGACACAGCTGTGCTCCCCTGGGTGATAACTGGAAACACACATACGGCCCATACGTTCATTTAGGTCAAGAAATAATCCTTAATAAGTCGTAATTCAGAGAAATTAGTCATTTCTGTGTGAGGGAGGCAACAGTGTTGCTAACTGCTTAGACATTTCCTCAAGATGACCACAGAGGAGGACTCATCATCCACTGTGACAGAAACAGCAGAATGTTGAGCACAGTTTAACAGAAGCTCTCACTGAAGGCGGGAAAGGAGCTAGGAGCCACTAACACATATTAGTTTGGTACAGACATTAATAAACAGGTGACAGAACGCCTGTGTGTTTCTGCTCACACATGACGTCTCATCTCCTGCTGTGAGTTGAATTTAAAACATGTAAATGAAGTGAAAGAGATGCTTGAGTGAGCAGGGAGCACAGTGTTACTTCTGTCCTTTGTCTTTCGTCCATTGATGATGAATAACACAGGATTGGGATTGCCTAATTTGACCTTTTGACACCTCTATCCCAATTTGTCTGCTGCTGCTGCTACTACTAGTGTTAAAAAGATAGAGTATATCAAAAGTTAAACACCAATCAGAGTTTGGTCTAGTTTGGACCAAGCTCTGAGGATAATGTGAATTCCAAACACACACAGGTGAGACACAGAGTGACACACTGACATAAAATGTCCTCTGTTCAATGGGGGAGTCTAGAGAAAAGTAAGGAGGAGGAGGACGAGGAGAGCCAAGACTGTAGACTCTGTGTGTCTGTTAGTGGAAACAGATGTTTGATATGTTCACTCTGTCTAACCCCCCACGCAACCACGCAACCACGCACACACACACACACACACACACACACCTAACAAACACACACACACACCTAACAAAAACACACACACACACACACACACACACACACACACACACACACACACACACACACACACACACACACACACACACACACACACACCACACGCCTAACAAACACACACACAGGGCTCTGTTCAGTCTCCCATGTCTGTGGTGTGTTTCCACATCCAGCCCAATTCTGGCCATTCACCATGGATCACATGACATTAACCAAACACACACTCTTTCACACACACACACACGATCATATAACCTTGTCAAAATACACACTTCCAGTTTTGCAAGTCCAGGATTTCAACATTCCTGATCCCCCACAGGAGGACAAGGGAGGCTGCTGAATATTACCCTCAGTGTGTGTGTGTGTGTGTGTGTGTGTGTGTGTGTGTGTGTGTGTGTATCTTTTGCTTCATTGTTGACTCAGCTATTAATCACTATTTTTATGTATTGAAGTACTTCTATCCCTGAGGTGCTACAATCAGGATCTAATAACACATTGTATGTACTGTGAGCCTCTCTGTGTGCATGTTTTAAAGTACCAATATTTCTTACACATTATTGCTTTGTGTGCTTCCTAAAGATCTCAGAAACTGTTGTTTTTCTATACATGAACGTTTTTCTATTCCAATGACGTTCTCTTCTGGTTAGATATTTCATCATTGAATTTCACTTGAAAACAGTGTCAAAATCTTGTCTTGGCTTGTGAACGCGGCGTCATGTATCGTCTCATCTCACTCCTGGTGTACTTTGTTTAATCATAGAAATTCAAAAATATGTTCAAAGACAGGAGCATTCAAGCAACTAAAACTGTGGCACTGGGTGATAAAATCAAGAATTATGACTTAAATAAAATTAAAAAAAATAAACTTTTCAAATGCGAGAGGTTTTTTTTTTTCCTGATATTTCATGAACTAACCAGATCAAAGTAGTGGTGCTCTACTGAACTATGTTGACATAAATTTGGGAATAAAGCATAAAAGGATATCTTTATCATCAGAGGGTATCACACAATCCACCACACACTACTCACACACTGCTCACACACTCTGATGCTGTCTGTCTTCATTACTAGCCCCATTCAATATAAATATGATACATATATAACACAAAGGTTACTATTCAATGCATTTTGATGTATACCATGATACTTTAAAATAGATTAAAGTATTTTAAATCCAAACAAAGAGAACTATCACTGCAAATATCATTAAATAAAGTACCTCAGGGTACAACAGTACAAATGAATCATGACTGATTAGCATCATAAAGCACAGTACTAATACATTGAAAACAAGTGATATTTTCTAACACCCCACATTGAAAAATGAACTGATCAATAATAAAAACAAAGGTGAGTTTCAGACGTTAAACAGCTGTTTTGGGTCAGGTGGGTGTCTGTTTGAAATGACATCGTCCTCTCCTAAGTTCATTAAAAGCAACATCCAAGACCTTCAGAGTATTTAGTATTGAAGCATCTCAGTGTTTAAGTATCTTTTTGTATTGAGTTCGGTCTGATATTTTTTAGATTTATTTTTTTTTAGGATTTTTCCTCCAGTTCACCCCTCACAGAACATTTAACTAAAGGTTTGTCTTCATGAAATAAATGACAGAGGAGGATATCTCTGCTTCAAGTTAATATATGCAGCATTCTGGGTTGCTTTGATGGTAAAAATGAAAGAACGTCTAATCCTTTTCTGTAAAATATCCATGGAGAGTGCTGTCACTGTGGATCTGCCATGGCAGACAGGTCTGGAGAGGATTTACAAATCCATTTTCACCATGAAACCAACAGTTTCAGCCAACAGCAGAACTTCTAGCTATAAAGGTAAAAACTGAAAAAGGACAGGTTCAATGGCTCAAAGTGAGCTGACTTTGCCCCTAATGAGCAGGATGCTGAATAGAAGCCATAAAAAAACTCAGTGGCATCATGTTCCTGCTGCCGAGGAAAGAAAGTTGACATCTTGCAGACAGTCAGCAGGGAACCGACGGCTTCTTTCAACCAATCACAGGCCACAATGCTGAGTCTGTCAGAGCGTCAGCCAGTCACGCTGACCTCTGTCACTGTGTGAAATATGAGAGCAGAGTGTAAATGAATGGATCTGAGTGAGACACACACACCAACACACACAGCGCTGCAGTGTACTCCTATTAGAGAATGAGAGCCAGAATTAGGAACAGAGGACGATTGAGAGTACACTGACAGACTGACTGACAGACTGACTGACAGACTGACAGACTGACAGTCTGACGTAAGCCATATGTTCACTCAGCCAGACCTGTTTCACAGCTCATTCAAACAGTCAGATCTGAGGTCCTCTGTGCTAAACTATGGTTACATCACTTCAGTTCAAGTGTTGCAGGTGTCTGGATGTTGATCTTTCAGTGTCTTCTCCTGTCTGTGTTAATCCTGCAGCTTACATCCAGACCAGGTATCTTCAATGTAGCAGCTCTCGGACAAGGAGACAGCCTCCCCAAGAGTATGAACGATTGAGAGAACGATGTGAAATTAAGAAGGACATCATTGATTTTGGCTCTGCGATGGACTGGCGAATTGTCCAGGGTGTACCCCTTCTCTCGTCCAATGACAGCTGGGATAGACTCCAGCCCCCCACAACCTCAAACGGGATGAGCAGTGAAGGATAATGTAATAGAATCATTGATTTTACTCCTATAAAGTGCAAAATTGTGCTCTGATTTATCTCAATACATACTCTGGCCAAAGGCAGGACTTTTAAGGGTTCTGGTTCTTGTTTATTGTCACTTCAAAATTCACTTTGTTTAAAAAAGTTCATTTTAGTGGGCTTGAGTTGTATGTAGAATGATTACAGAAGGAGGAGGCAGAATGCAAATTGCAACCCATCATCTGTTAACTCTTGAAGTATAAATTATTGCCAGTTAACAGAAAAAAGGTCTTCACCCTCCACATATCCATTATCAATTATCATAATATGACCCTTGCTGATGCCTGAAGCTCCAAAATATTGGTTGTGAAATGTTTGCCAGGACTTGCTCTGGTTGCAGTTTGAATTTGGAGTTAAACTCGAGGCCTGTACATATTGCAATTCTGCAGCAGCTCCGTAACCAACCTCTTCTGCCATTACGTCTTTGTATTTATTCACTGATCCTGCAGCAGCATTTTTGTCCATTAGCTTGTTAAACTGTTGCAGTTGGTGTTCACTCTTCACTCATAGCAACAGCACAAGCTTATGTCCTTGAGAAAGACACAAAAAAGCTGCTTCTTCCATCAAGTAGATGTATTGAAGCATGACACAGCAGGATGTCCTTAAAACAAACACACTGTATCTGATAGAGCAGCCAACAATCCTGCTACCAATATCATAACTTAACTGTCACATATATTCAACCGTCACACCTGCTAAGAGCAGATTTCTTATTCCACTCGTCATCCAGCTTTTTGTGAGCAGTTCAGTCAAGACAAAAAACCCAACACAATAGTTTGTGTGTTTGGCTGTGTGTGTTTTCTGGCGGCCTGCTGCTTCCTTCACTCTCTGACACTTCCATAAAGACACCATGCTTTCCTCCTTCCTCCATCTTTCCCTCTGTGCTGCTTTTTCTGAACACATCAGCTCACAAACAGCTTTTTAGACTCACTGTGAGAGAGGAAACCAGAGCTGACTTACAGATCTGTCACTTTCTGTCAGCCAGCAGGAAACTAACTGGTGTCCATATAAATCAGCCTCTCTTCATTACAGTGACTGTGTTAACTTCACCACAGTGTCTGCTCGCCGCTGAATGACTCAAATTCCTCAGTGCTGAGAGAAGACAATCCCTCTGGGTGTGTGCGTGTGTTTGAGTGTCACTGTGATGCTAATGAAACAGCGTCAAAGTGTCAGAGACATAAATTATCATTAATAACTTTTCCCCTGTATCATGGAGCTCATTCAACATCATGTAGAACGCTTGTTACTGCTTTGTTAATAGAAGTGAAAGAATTCAGTATAACTAACACTTCAGTTGCACAGACAGCTTCTTTTTTAAGATCATTTATTACCTGTCCAAGTCAAATACTTGATTCTGATCGGTCAAACCCCTACAGCAACAGTGTGGCCAGGGACAACCTGATCCCACACATCAAGTCAAATTAGACCGCTATCCACAGTGGAATCTGAGGGATTTGTCATTATGTTGTTAATTTTTATATTGTTTATTTAATCAGAGTTTCTCATCATACCGTCACTTGCTTCTATCTTTGACTCATTTCCTGTTTATTATCATGCACAGTAATACTTAGAGAGATTCCTCGCATGTGCTAATCTGTGCAGAATAAACCCTGTGGAATTTTAATTCAGCCAACATCACATTAATGTGTGGTTTCCAATGATGAAACATCACCAGTTGACTTGTATCACATAGAAAGCGGAGCTTTTATAAAGTTTATGGTAGCCTGACACCCACAATGATCTGGTATCATCCAAGTCACAAGCTAGGTGGCTCGAGTCCCATCTCCCTGCAATGTTTGCATTTCAACCAACTGCTAAAATAATGATTCTAACATCATAATCATTTCAGAGCTAGCTGTTTATAGTCTTCTAAAGCCAAAGCCAAGTATCATAGGCTGTCTCACAGAGCCTGTCATTTATCGTCATTTAGCCTGTCTTTAAGAGGGTCGAGAGGTCTTACTACTTCCCTCATAAATGACACTGACAGAGGCGGTAAACCATCACTGACAATTTGCTAATTTAAGAACAAACAGAAGTTTGTAATTGATAGCTTCATGAACCACAGAGGAGCAGATGAAGACCCTTTTTACTACAGTTATAAACTGATAACATCTCAGTGGCTTGCGGTTTGAGGGAACTTCTCCTTTTTCTTAAAATAACTAATCAAACAAATTCATCCTTTGCAGCTGAGGACACACACACACACACACACACACACACACACACACACACACACACACACACACACACACACACACACACACAAACACACACACACACACACGTCATCATTTTATTCTTAGATCTAAATTTATGATGTTTTTCTATGTTTTGGCTCAGTCAAGCCCTGCCCCCTCTCTGCCACTGTGAGCATGCTCATTGAAGCGTTCAATTCAAAGACTCCTTTCATGCTCCAAATCTGCATTTGGACCTAGAAGACATGATAAAAGACACATGGGCCATGCACACACAGTTTTCCTGTTCCTCCTCAGACTGTCACACACTCAGTCTTAAAAACAAGCACTCTTTCCTTTAACACTCCCTCACGTCACCTCCTGCTCAAACCCTCAACAATAACTCTATTCTCTCTCTCTCTTCCTCTCTGTAACTGATACTGCTCGCTCCACCTCAGCTCAAGGTTTCTAAAATTGTTACCATGTTATCAATTATAAGAGGACCGAATGTCACCACAAACATTAAGCAATATGAGATGTATGATTCTGTTTGAAGATGGAAAAAAAGGTTTTGCTTTCACATAGAAAAAATACAGTTGAACTGTTTTTGACCTTAGTGTAACATTAAACTGAATAAATACTTCAGTGTCAAAGTCCTCTCTAAATAATAATGACATCTAGTATGTATCTCTTAAAATAAAGTGTTAAAAGGGGTAAGGGCCTGTGTCCACTAGCAGCATTTTTGCACTGGCAGCAGCCACTACCTCAATTTTATAGCGCCTCTCAGTAGCTTATGTTGCTAGATTAAAAAAAAACATTTATTCTGTTTTAAAATGCTCCATATTTGCTTAGATGTAATGGCTCTTTACAAAGTAAATGTGAAAAACAATTAACCGCAGCTCTTAACATAAACATTTTACCCTAGAAAAATAAGTGTGGTAAGTTTCTCCTCCATGAGGACCTCTGCCATTGTTTGACATTCTTGTAGATATCAGATTCCCTGCCTCTTTTTGCTCTTGGTTGGTCAGTGACAGAGATGTTACATTGACAAGCGCAGCTTCCTAAAGCTAACTACTAGCCAACTATTCTTAACTGAGAGTGATGTGAGCCCAGTGACAAGAATCTGCTGATGCAGAGAACATTTTGTGCTTATATGACACTGAGCACTGAGAACACTGAAGTGAATTGGTTTGAGTAGCAAAAGGGCCCTGTCATAAAAAAGCACTGTTAGTGGACACAGGCCTTAAAATGATTTCATGACTACCATTTGTTTCTTTTGGATGTTTTTCAGTAAGGCATCAGAAACAAGTCAAACCAAATATAGACAATAGCTGGTATGGTTGTCTACATTTACATAGATACTTCAGAACTAATGCTTTTTCTAATCATCATCAGATTATGTCAGAGAGGAGATCACAGCACCTCCTGCTCAGAACTCGACACTGATGATGATGATGAGGATGAGAAGGAGTGAAGCATTCCTCCTCCTCGAGCCTTTGTGTGAGTTTTATCAGGACCAGACGGCTGAAGCCTCCTTTTAATTTCACTAAGAGGGTGGAGGGAGGGGAGGGGACCAAGGAGGGAGCAGGGGATGATCGGGGCAATGACAGACGCCCTGCAGAAGCTCATGAAACATTGATGAGGTGAAGGAGGAGGAGGAGGAGAAAGAGGAGGAGAGATAGGGAGGACGGAGAGGTGGACTAACACCTTTTAAATGGACAGAAAGAGACAAAAAAAAGGAGTGATGACGATGTGGTTTGAACACTGTTGTGCCTTCCAGACCATGTTAGACACACCTCCTTCCCTCTGTTAATCCTCACCCCCACCCCTCACACACACACACACACACACACACACACACACACACACACACACACACACACACTTAGAGCCCAGGGGCTCCCAAACCACCAAGACGTCTGCTGATTGGCTGGCTCAGGAGAACACAGGAAAAGAGGGGGATGATAGGAGCTGTGAGGGATGATGGTTTTGTTTTGAAAGCATGGCTGTGTCAGCTCTGTGTGTTTCAGGTGATGTGATCTAAAATGAAGGTTAGCATGTTTGAACTGTCGATCATTTGTATAGTATTTGACGGCAGTTTTTTCATGATTTATATATCAAATGGTAAAAGGATGAAGCCCCACCCACCAGGAATCCAAAAACAAAGAACAGGAGGCTGCTCTGATGAATGTGGGAAAACAGGACCGAGCTATCAAAGCGTTACCAGTGTATCTTATGCCAATAAGCATTGATGTACATGAAGCATTTATAGACTTATGTAGAATATGTAATTATCCATCTATCGCACCACAAGTTCATCAATCATCCTTCAGTGCCGAACATCCCAGAAAAACGTCAATGCTGACTTTTTGAATCATGAACAATACAACTATCTATCTAAATATAACTTTATAACATTGTCAGTTTAAACTGTCAGTATAATTAGACAGAAGCCTGAAAAAAACCCTGTGCGGTGTGAGGGATAATGTACAGTTAGCCAGGGGTTATGTCAAATACAATCCCATCAGGGTGAGACAAGACCCGAACAAAGGATGTCAGGACAGGCTGCTAACCAAGCTCTGGCTGACCATAGCTAGCTACACTGTTACAGTGGAATACATTTATCTAGCAGACAATGTTGTCCAAAGCAACATACAGTACATCTGGGAGTGAGGACAACATGAGCATGGATCCAGACAGAAGGGAACAATGTGAGCGAGTGCCAAAGAACAGCCTGAAGTCTGATCAGACGCAGGTGCTAACATGCAGAGCACGGAGGCAACGCACAGCGTTTACAGACATGTTTTTTCTTTTTAACCATCATCAACAACATCATCATCATTAGGGATACCCTAATCAACAAAATCATCCTTAATATCATAATTAATAGCATTCATGACATCAGGGTGTGTCTTCGTGAAAACATACCCTAATGACTCTTTCCCTCTGCATCCCTATTTTGATAATAAATGTGATTTCAGACAAATTAAGTCAGCACACTCCCCAGTAATGACTCCTGATACACAAATACTTAAAAAGGGAGTATCAAAATAAAATGTTGATGGTTGGCAACTGCTCCAGCACCTGAGGGAGTTCCTCTGAGCAATTTGTTTTTCTCAATGACAGTCTGTAAAAAATAAATTACTTCTTATACCATTTTTTCTTACATATGTTATAAAAGCTTAACAAACTACCCCATAAGAGTCTTCTTGAGTGTTTCACCTCATGGTGCAGCCTGCTCTGTATAAAAGCGTCCCCTGAGTCTCTTCAGGAGGTGATTTGATGACTTGTTTCCCTCTGTAATTGCCTGATTTCTAGCAGGAGACAGTCGCTCAATACTCGCAGTAACGAGGAAGAAGTGCTGCTCCTCTCCTTTTCCGTCTCCACCCTCTCACATCTGAAGCTCTTTGCAGTGCAATAATCACTGACTGTGTCCATATTCATCACCCCTCTGGGGGTTGAACCAGCCGTCTTTTTGGATGAGAGTGGCTGCCCTTAACCACCTGAGCCACACGAGACAACACATGAATTTATATCCTCTGACTGCCTCTCAGACCTATTCATCTGTCTGTGGGTTATCTTCTCTGAGAGGCAAAAACCTTAGAGAGAAAAACAGGGTTTCATTAAGACCGGATAATTAAAAGGTGATACTTTTTGCACTTGGCAAGAGCAATTAATTCTTTATTTTTCAAAGCAACAGAAGCTAAAAGAGCCCTGTCAAAAAGACATGAGACTTTTAGGAAATTCAAGACAGGACACATGAACATTTTCAGCCACATCTGCAAATGAAACCTTGTATGCAATCGCTAAGTTTTAAGTTGGATTACACAATTTTAAAGTTTCCAAGGTGTTTGATCCTGTTCAATGAGACTTAATGTCTTTAAAAAGCCAAAAAAAAACATCTGTCTGACTGAACATTTCCAGAAACCCAACTTTCAGTGACCTTATCAGACAAAGATGATAAATATGTACCTAATTATCACCTAAAACTCTCTAATTTTAGACGTTAAAAGGAGAAAAAGATGGCATGTGTAATGCTAAAAAAATGTGTCTTCTGCTGATTACTCATTGACTGCATAATTTATGGAAGATTTAATCTTTGTAACTCTTGTGTGTGTCAACAACTACTTATCTCTTCATATCCGTGAGAGGATTCAGACTCAAAAGCAGTATCCCATTTCTAGTAAACTGCTTTATTTTGGGTTTCATTATGTGTTACACTGATGACGACTTTCATATCTGACAAAAATGTCAAGAAAAAAACATTAAAACTCTTAGAAACAATTTTACTATGCCCTCAATATTCTCAAAAACCTTAATCCAATGCTTCCATTTAAGTTTCAGTTTTCAACAACTGGCTGCAAATTTGAACTTGAAGCTTCTTTAACTTTCAATATAGTAGCTAGATAGAGATACAATACAGTGATGTAGTCATAACTTTTTAAGTCCCTTTCACCCTGTTCATCCTGAAGTCTGGCTTTCTTACATCACAGAGCAAATGAACACACCTACACCTCAGTGATTAAACAGATCCCTTTATGAGATCTTAAAGATAACACAAGTGATAAACAGCTCCAAACAACCCACAAATCAAAGTCAAAACTTTGATGATGAAACTTTTATGATAAGACTGTTGATGATGCAATTCTTAAGTGAGCATTGACGCTATTCTCTCAGATGGATCTTTTCATGAATGCTTGCACTGAACCATAGAAAAAGAACTATCCCAATGTTTCGCGTTTAGTTAATCCCCTTTCAGAGCACCAAAGGCCTTACAAAACCAGGAAGATATTCAGCATATATATTTATAAGGGTATCTAATAAAACATCCACTCAGAGCAGTGTTACATCTTTTGAATCAGACATTTCTTAGCCTACAGCTTCAACAAACCCCTGCTGAAACAACCGTCAGCTGGCCTACAGCCAGCAAGCCACTTTTGGATACGTTTGAGGGACGACATTGAAGGTTTCTGGGCATCAATTCATCGATGAGGCTACAAACAGTAAACCAGCTCTAATAACATCCAGCTAAATTCAGCCTGACCATAAATTTACTCCCAGAAGTTCACCTTGAAGATAGTCCTGGAATTAAAAGCTTTTATTGATAACAAACATCTAATGGGGTGTAAGTATAGCTAGGTCTGTGAGACTCAAATTGATCTCTCGGTTATTGTCTTGAAGCATGAGTCTTATATCAATCAATAAATCAAGTTGTGTTTATATAACACAACAGAGGTTATCTCAGGACATTGGACATAAAGAGCAGGTCTAGATCTTACTCTTTGTTGTTTTATTTATAAAGACCAAACATGAATCCACTGGGAGCAAGAGCTTGGCAACATAAGTAAACAGTTGAGGGAAAAAACCTTTTGCAGGCAGAAACCTCGGACAGAACCAGACTTACTGGTGATCAACCATCAAAAACATCCATTTCTTGATAAGCAAAGAAAGGGGGATAAGGGGGTGAATGAATATTAGCTGTCATGAAACTGTGAAAAGTGTTACTTGATGGCATGTTTCTTGAAAATGTGTCAGATTATAAGTAAGCCAAATGAATTAGGTCATTTCCTTCCCTAAAGTATCACTCAGTGATCCTAATGCTCCACATCTTTTAAACGAAAGTGTGTACAAAGAGCAAAGAACATGTCCTCGTTAATCGTTTCACTTAAGTTTTGTTTGTATAACTTAATTCAGAAAGTAGTTTTACACACTTTGATAAAAGCTCAAGTCTATTATTGGGTACAAGGTCCAGTAGATATTGATCCAACCAAGAAATTATGAGCACTTGTGTAAAGTAGTGTGTCTTCATTCATTATTAATACAGTCCAGCAGCAACAGAGAGAAGTAATTAAACACTCGGCTATATGTCTGCCACACTGCAAACTTTTTTAGTTGACGTAAAAAGTCTTCATCCTGCTCCTAAAACTTAAACCCTCTCATGTCCAGTTTTAAAATCAAGACACATTTTGATTGATTTCCTGTATTACTGATGATTGCAGTCACTGAGATGTATCAGGCTCTTATTACAGAACAAAGCATGTCTCATTCCCCAGAATCTTGATATGAAAAAAGACCAACAGCCAACACCCATCGGACGAAAGGGTCTCTGGTCGGATCACAGCTATGTGAGGAAATGTGGGTGTGCCAGCTGACTGAGGAACACTCATGTCATCTTTCAGCAATGCGGCTATAGCTGCTCTTCAGCAAGGCACTAAATACCCATCAACCCTGCTGATCAAGTTCATCTGTGTGACTTTATGAACGTAAAGCAGGGTGGGGCTCTGATACAGACACAGCTTGATGTGATAAGGTCAAAGCTTCTGACTCATATAAGGCATCAAATTAGAACACTGCCTTGACTTTACATTAATGAAACACGAACGGTCACATTATAGTTTTTCCTATTTATGAGCTTAACTCTTTTGACAAGTTTTCACGATCACACGACAGTTTCGTGGTTTCTTTTTAATTTTCGAAGCTCACAACTGATTTTTGGGATTCTTAAAGTGATTAGATCATAATGGGACCGATCAAGAGCAGCTCAAAATTAAATTTGAGAGATTTTAGACTTTTTGTCACCAGAATAAAGCTGCTCTCAAGTTTCTGTTTGTCTGAGAGTTTCAGGTTTCTCGGGTCACTGCCCAGAGTCCATCAGTGAAACATTTTTTAAAAAGCTGCCAATGCTCTGATTGGACTTGTTGAAGGTTTCCTGGCTGTGACTCTAGACCTCCTGAAAATATTTCTGGGAGTTCAAGTTCTTTCCCCTGTATCACTTCCTTTGAATCACTTGTTAGACAGCTGGGCTATATGCATATAACATTGAAGATATCCCTAAACCAAAACCACCAGGATTTTTCCCTCCTATGCAATCCTTCTCAGCACATTTGCGAGGTGAGCTCCGATCTTACCTTGAAGCTGTTTAAACCTTCCCTCCAGCTGGTTGTAGTTGAAAGCAGCCTGGCTTGAGAAACCGGGTCCTGGGCTTGTTCCCCTGATGGGGCTAAGGCTTGGGCTTGGACCCCGGACAGGACTGGCGTGAGATGGGCCGGGCCCACCTGACGATGGGGATAGAGGGCTGGCATAGTCCATGGTTGGGGAGAGAGGGCTAGGGGAAAGGGGGCCAGGGAGGCTGCTGGTGGCGCTCTGTAGCTCCATGATGAAACTCCAGAGAAAACCGTGAAATATTTAGAAAAGCCCGGTCCAAAGAGACATCGGAGAGGGGAAATTTTCCAGTTTCAGGATGGAAGAGTTCACAGTTGCATCGGGTTGTCTTGGTAAGAAGAAACCAGAGTTGGAGCTTCACTGCTCGAGTTTCAACAGCTTCAGGTTGTGCCCAAGAGGATAAACTTGAGCACTCAAGAGAATGAAAGTTTTTGCAGCACAAATAGCTTGAGTTGAGTATCCAACAGTATAAATGTCTCCAGTAGAACAAAAGTGTAGTTTACAAAAGCAGACAACAAAATCCCAGAGAAATAAAATAACTTTCAAACAGTTGAAGTAATCTTAAATGATGAACCTGAGTTTCAAATGCACTGGAACTTCAGAAATCATAGAAAAATAATCCCAGATTCAGCTGCAGTCACAAGAGAGACACTTCCTTGGCAGCAGGGCAAAGCGATGGAGGACACATGAACCTTACAGTCCCTCTCTCTTTCTGTGTCTCACCAGTGTAAAGGCAGAAATCGCTGTCTCAGCAGACACACCACAGTGGCGATGGCAGTGGCAGCATCATGCTTCTGTTTGCTCCCCATCCATCCATCTGTCAGTGTCTTCACATATCACACCTCCCCTCCACTCAGGAATCCACCCATCCACCCCCGACAGAGGAAGCAGCACAATGAAAAGGTGGAGCGCAGAGCGCTGCAATGAGAGGAAGAGTAGAGGAAAGAGGAGGAGATGGAGGGTTGTAGAGAATGAAAGCGTGGGTTTGTCTTCCAGCAGCAGCAGCAGCGGTGGCGGCTTGCAGACACTGAAAACACCTTTCAGACAGAGGGAGAGACTAGGGGGGAGGGGCTGCCAGAGGGATCGGCTACTCCCCTCAGCAGCCAATCAAAGCTTTCGCTTTCAGAGGTGATGTCATCAAGTGTTTAGCATAAGGGGCGGGCACGAGAGAAAGACAAATAGAGAGCGAGAGGGCTGTTTCTGTTCACACTGAAGATTAAATCAGACGGTCCTGTTGAACAGCGATAAGAAACTAATGATATATGATGATAAGCAGTATGCAGGGTGGTGTTTAAATCCCAAGTTTAATTTGATAAAATAGAAACTAATTTCAAAATGAAGTTCAATATTTTTATGTCTTTATCTTATATTATTTTTCTTTGCATTAAAATGAAAACACTGGGTGTGGTGGGATATTATCAGAAACACTTACTTCAATTATAAGTAGATGAAGCAGAAATAAAAATCAACAAAAGTTAACAGGATTTCAAAAATAATAATATAAATATAAATATATATTTAAACTTGACTGTGAAACCATACATGTTTCCAAACCTTATTTCATGGAATAAACTTGGTTTATTGCTTGCTGTTATGTTACCAATGCCCATTGTTACAGGAGAAAAGTTCACCTCTTAGTCTCCCTTTTGTTTCTGCTGTAACTCTCAATTATTGTCTGTGATTTCACGGTCCTTTAGCTGTGAATATTTAAGGGTTGTACCCAGCTCACAATTTTGTCAAGTGAATCAGAATTACTTGTTAATCCAAATAATCATTTATGTATATTTTCCGTGACCGTTAAGAGCGCAGCAACAAAAACAGCTGATGCTTAGGATGCTGAGCGCTGAAACACTGAATTTGGTTTTATACAGAAAATTGGTGCTGCCAGTGCAAAATACAAAAAACAAAAGCACTGTTAGTGAACACAGACCCTGTAACATATCCAGCTGACTACTGTTCTTTGTATATTTAGACTCTTCACCACCATTTGTGACTCAACTTTTAGTAAGAGAAAGTTATTTAGCTAATCTTTTTAGATCTGAGTTATCAGAGACACAAACTAAACTTTAGTAAGAAGCAGCTCAGCACTTCAGCCCCCAAATCCCACTGAGCAGCATCAGAAGTTACTGGGTCTTAACATGAAGCTGTTTTATTTAATGGGGTTCAGCCTGATTTGAAGTGAAAGATTATCTTTAGATGATCCAATTCCTGATAACTTCAAAGACAAACTCTAAAGGGTAACTTTTAATTAACTTTGTGAAGTTACCACTATGCTTTGCAGCTTCCACTGCATTTCTATGTGTACAATGATGCAGCTAAAACAACTTTAGTGCAGAGGTTTTGCAGCACAGGGTCTCCTTAAATGAGAATTTAAAACATAACACATTGTTCTGGAGCTGGCACAGCTTACATGGTTTAACTGGCTACAGAGATCATACATTTTAATGCATTGGTATTCATTTTAGGTGGAGGTCTCAGAACCCAAAGCTAGAGGAGGACTGTTCCTTATCAAATGGATATTAAGTGCACCTCTTCACTGTAACTGTTCTATAGAAAGAAGATGCTAATATAAAGTTTTCATTCTTTGAGTACTTCTCTGATGCAGTATGAATATCAATAGCACTCATCAATATGCCATACCTCTATCTTTGTATGTACATGTCTCTCAAGGACACTGTTATAAAAAGGTTAACAACAGAACATCTTTGAGACGTGTTCTAGAGTTGCTTCACATGCGCCCATGAAAAAATAGATAAGGAGGAGAGCTGTAGTCTGACTAACCTTTTTAAAAATGGAAAACATTTACTAGATTTAAGTTTTTCTGTATTTGTTATCTCTTTGTGACCTCTTTTTGTAAAGATATTTTCACTCCTGTTGCACGTTACAAACTTTTCTTTGTTGGGGCAGAAAGTTTTCCTGCAATAGAAGAGCAGCCAAGCAGTTTAAAGTTATGTATTCATATAATGGATATCAGTGGGGGGACAAGTATGTAGCATGTAAACTGATGACACACTACAACATCGATAGCCTTATAGAATTTTGAATGCTTGTCCTTATCTGCGGGCCCTCCAACAACATCTTCATTCTTCTTCAGTAAAACTTTGTGCACAGCAGTATGTGTTTATGTTTCAGAAAACAAAACTTCTGAGTGTGTAAAATGTTGCTGAACATTTTGATTCTCAGGGGTGGAAACCAACCGAAGAACAATTCACAGAGGGAAGCACACACACAGAGATACACACAAGCTGAGGACGCATCATGTGAAAATACTTTCTCTGTTTGGTCTAATTTGTTCTGACACTGTGGCCGTGCTGCTCCAACATGCTAATAAAAGTCATGAAGAGAACATAAGACTGTGTGCAGAGAGGACAAGCGGTACTGAGAAAAGGCAACCAGTGTGTGTGTGTGAGTGTGTGCATGTGAGTGTTAGGCTCAGGATTCCTTCATTTTTGTTCGAGCTCATCGCTCACACACCGGAGCCCCAACATCCTGAGAATATCTGAGCTCTAATATTAGAGCCTGTTGTGGAGATGTTCTTCCTGTCTCAGCCCTGCCGGCACTTCCTGTTTGATCCTGCTGTCCATCAACAATACTCACTCTCATACACACATTCAAATGCACACACAACACAGCCAATGATATTTCTGCAGCTTCACATCAGGAAAACGCTGCAGGTCTGGGAAGAAGGTGGAGACACAGGCAATTTAACTGATTGGAGGAGATCTGACTTCCTCCAGAACTAAATGGACACTAATGCAGCAAGGCAAGAGGTCATGAGTTCAAAGGTCATGACTTCAAAACAATACACGGAACAAATATTCACATGACCCTGAAATAACTGCAGAAAAAAACAAACATTGCTTTGTGCAAAGAACCAAAATCTCCACCAGCCGCATCTTTAAATTCTGTTAAAGTTGGATCAAACAAGATCCTAAACAGTGAAGCGGTCAAAGGTCACAGAGTGTCTGTAGGAAAGGTTTTTATTCACCTCCTAGATTACAAATGTGACCTTTAACCCTTTGATTAAAAGGGAGCAAACCCCAGAGAGAGATTCACTTTTGATCGCAGCCTCATAGACGACTCAGAGGTGGATTACACAGATAGCACGATTGCAGAGTTCCCATAAACTTCTGGGAAGGACAAGATAATCAAATATTGCTACACTTTTATGGCTTGAAAATGTTGCGTTGATGTCTGGGAGGTACTAAAAATGTTGAATTTTTGAGGGACTTTTATCTTAGCGTTCAAGAGTTAATTACTGTATTTTTTTCAAGATAATGACATCATCAACTTGTTATCAAGGGATAAGGGATTATGTAAAGTTAATGGATGGTTGTGCATATAATCCCATCCCCTACATTTACCATTAAGGTAATGATAGACAAGGTGAAAGGGACTGTAGGATTATTTATGCTGAAATCTCTGTCCTCTTTCAGCTCTTCTTCTTCTTTGCAGCTGACACACTTTTAAACATAAGTGAGATAAATAGTCACAACTTTTAATTCTGTTGCTATCATCACTATTGCTTATATTTTAAGTTGCTGCAAACGCCTCGGTTGCAGGACCGGATCTTGCTCCACTTTTCCCTCTCAGAGATGGTTGGGGTTCAGTAGCTCCTGAGGCTGTTCTCACATCTGTTCCCGATAACTGTCATTATTTCCGACTCTCAAGGACAGCCTGAGATGGATGACAATGTTTTTGCCACAGTGTCAACAGGCAAAGGTGAAATGTGCTGGACTCTTTTCTGTGGACTGATTAAAAATGACATGTGTGATCTGTTTGTCCCTGGCATCCCAATTGATAATGAGAATGAATCGCGATTGTCACTAGCCAGAATTCAGTTTTCAACACAGCAGATTATAAATTTGAAAGAATGACACATAATGATATCAGGGGAGTGCATGTTTACAGTTATAAGATTATTTCTGCTGCAAAAGAGATTCAGACTAAATTTGTGTTTAAACACATGACATTTTTTTTTTTTTTAAACTTTCCTGGGAAATGGAATCCGAAAAATGTCTTCCTCAGAAGATATTAATGCAGGTCTGGTAAAAGCTGATAAAAAATGCTAAATCAAACCTGACAACTTGAGAATGCTTGTTTATTCAAGTCAGGCTCAAGCTCATAAGGAATCTTAATTTGTAAAAAATGAAGCCTTCACTCCCTAAATGACTGAGCAGCCATCGGTTCAGAGGTCGAAAGTCGAGGTGACCACAAACAGACAACAGATGGCCAAAATGTTTCTTCAGCTGACAGAAACAGTCAGGAAACTTCTTTATGTTCTGTTGATAATCTGTACATGACAACGCGTCCTGTGCTGCCTGCATGTTGAGCGTCACGCCATGTTTCCTGCCGTCATCTGGCTTCCTCGTGGCTCGGCCCCTCAGGGCGGCCCCGCCAACAAACCAAACGCACCATTCATCCAGTCGGAGCAGAGTCAGACCTCTGGATCCGCTCGCAGTCTCAAGGAGGGTGCTTCAGGGAACAGTAACATTTTTACTGGGTCAAAAAATGCTGCTGATAAAAATCTTCATTTTAATGATTCTTCCTCTGAAAATAAGTGCAGCCACCCCATGATGACATCTTACAAAAAACAGTGTGTGTTTTCAGAGTTCAAACTTCTGCCGCTGCAGTGCTGAATTTCACACCGACATGCCGACTCACCCTCCTGACCACACAAAGACATTCCTGTGAGGTCAGACCAGCAAACAACAGGGCCAGGGGCGGCCATGTTGGATGACAAAACAGTCGAACTCCTTGTCGAGGCGAGGGACTTTTTCCTGTTCACTGTGAGAAATTTAAAGCTCAGATTCCAAGATATTGGAGTCTAAACTACAAGACTTTGTGAAAAATGTGAAGAGAAAGTTTGATTATCTGCCTTCGTTCTGTATTTATCTACATATTTGTCCGGACATAGTGAGGTGTTGTTTTATTCGTTGACTTTTTTTGCTGATATGTCATCATTTATTTTTCTGCTAATACTGCACCGCTCATTATGGAAATAGTATTCTCATTTGGCTTGTATAAAATTAGCATTTTCATTCTACTACAGTGACGTTTCAATTGCTCGAAATCAGAATAATAAACTTAATTGTCCTATTTCGAGAGCAACAAAGGATAAAAAATGAACTCCTAAATAAACAAACGAAAAATAGAAAAGGCATAATAAAACCCCCCAAAAACTATGAGACAAAAAAAGACATAAAAATAAGATAATTAAATGAAATGTCTGTAGTTGAGTTTGAGACTTAGTTCACTGACAGAGATAAATGACAGAATAAGAAAAGAAAGAGAAGGAAAAAAAGAGAAGATGGATGTAAGAGAAAGAAATCTAAATAAAAGACAGGAATACAGATGAAAAGACGTTTCTTCACTGTCACTTTTTCTGATGTTTTTTAAACCACCAAGACATTTTGTAAAAACAGACGCACCAACATTCCCAGCATTCCACCATCTGGTCCTCCGAAAAGGAAGTGAGACACATATACTCCTCTGTGTGTTAGAGTGTGTGAGTGTATGTGTGTGTGTATGTGTGTGTGTGTGGTACTCTGTGGGGAACCTGGACTATTCCTGGTTCTAATTATGGAGCGGCTGACTGAGTCGCCGTCACTCTGAAGCTCCAGATTTTTCTGCGCTGATGAATTAAAACACTCCACTTAAAAATAGTTATCAATAGTTAATACTAAATTGCTAAACAAGATATTAAAGTATGGAAAACTGGAATAGTCAAAACTACTTAAAACCAATTCATAAATTAAAAGCTGACATAGATACTGCCTTTGATTCAAAGCTTTGAATCAGATTGTTCCTCCAGACACACTCAATATTAACTTGTCCTGCAAGGAGGCTTTATGTTGGCAGTCTTAATCACCCTGTCAGGATTCTAATATCCAAAACCACCTGTTCACTATACATTATGCCTTTTTTAATTAAGCTGTCACTTTTTTTTTTTTCACTTCATAAATCAACCAGTTATAATTAAATGTTTAAATCCCACAGTCCAATAATGTGCATTTATTACTGGTTTTAATAAACTATAAACAAGTCATCTGAAAAACAAAACTATGTTTATTAACTCTATGCAAAGAATGTTAGAAAGTGTGTTGAGGGGCACCGGTTTGGCCTAGTGGTTAGGTTGCACGCTTCATGTACAGAGGCTGTAGTCCTCAAGCTTTGATTCCCACCTGTGGCCCCTGTATGTAACACCCCACTCTGTCACCCTGTTTCCTGCTCTGTCCACAGCCCTCTCCTGTCCTAATAAAGGAATAAAACACCCAGAATCATAACTTTTAAAAAAATGAAAAAAATCTGTGTCTAGGATGTCTTATCTAATTAGAAACAAATATTGTCTGGAATAACTTTACCTCTGAACATATTTGCTGTTGCATGGAGCAGTGATCTGCAGCCCTTATCTGCAAAACCAACTGTATTCATCAAAAGAAGCAGAACACTTCCAATGATAAATGTTTTATGTCCTCCACGCAGAAACTATTTGATCTCAGACTTCACTGACAAGATTGGCAATCAAAGACAAATCTCTGTCAGTGTGAAACATGGACTGAGGTTTGATGCCTGTAGATGGTTTTTTTACTTAAAGAGTCCTGTTGTGGGGCGCCGGTGGCCTAGCGGTCTAAGCGCCCCACATACAGAGGCTACAGTCCTCGTCGCAGGGGTCGCCGGTTCGATTCCCGGTCGGTCGCCCATTTCCTGCATGTCTTCCCCCGTTCTCTGCTCCTCACATTTCCTGTCTCTCTTCAGCTATCGTATCAAATAAAGGCAAAAAGGCCAAAAATATAACTTAAAAAAAAAAAAAAAAAAGAGTCCTGTTGTTTCACATCCATACTCTATTAAGCCGAGAAAGCAATGAGTTCAGTGTGATCATCTAGAGTATTTGCCCCAATCACTGAACAGAAAGATTTTGTTGCTCTACTTTAGATTTGCACTCATTTTTAAAGAACTAATGCGCCCATTTTGGACCATGTTGTCCATACCCTGAGTTCATGAAACACACTGTCTGTTGTAATACAGATTATCTGTCTGTTTACCCATACAACAGTTGGCTCTTTTTGAAGGCTTTACGGTCAAGTGACTGGGTACGTAAATTGAAAATGGTACATTTTTGAAGGATGTGGATTTTCCGCTCAGGTTTTTCTATACACCAAATCAAATGTTTTAACCACTTTTTAACTCTATATCATAAAAGTATCAAAAATTCTCAAATCTTAATTGTTAAAAGTCGAACTTTAAATTTGAGTTCAGTCACTATTTGAACAGAGAATTGGGAGATACTGCTTTGATCTGTCATCATGTTTAAAGCTACATTTCAGTGAGTACTGGACATGAGGTTCAGTTGAAGAAGCCGGCCTTCACTGCCTCCTCCTCCTCCTCCTCCTCCTCCTCCTCCTCCTCCTCCTCCCAACAAGCAGCCTGTAGTTATTCTGAGCTGCTCTGAGAACAGAAATGAGCCAAGTTACAGGAAAGAGCTCAGGGCCACAGCAGCCACAGTCAAACACTGTCAGGACAGATACATTTCACTGAGAAAAGACTGTTGTTTGATTCTCAGCCCGCTGAAGATCAGAGGAATTAAGACCTGACACATGAAACTTCAACTCACAGCCAGAATAACAGAAACATACAGACTCCATGTTGAGCTGCTGCAGTTTCGATTGTGATGATATCACTATCCCACACACACCAAAAAAAAAAACACCCACACTGAACACACACACACTCCTTCTGTCTCTGCCTTCATTGTAAGTAGATCTGCCTGCGTTTCCATGGTGACCGGCGGTTTTGTGTTTCCCAGCATATCATATGGAGGCGTAACACACTTGGCTCCAACTACACACATACACATACACATACACACACACACACACACACACACACACACACACACACACACACACACACACACACACACACACACACACACACACACACACACACACACACACACACACACACACACACACACACACACACACACACACATACATACACTCACACTGGGAGCATCAGTAGACGTTCAGGTCTCAGCATCAGTTTTCAGATGAATTGATGAAGGTTTGAATGACTGAAAGTCACACTGAGCGCTCTGACAACTTTCTGATCCTGTTCCTGGTTGAAGAGGAAGCTAAAGACTTAAAGTGGCAAAAAATTCATATGGTCAATTTTTACCTCATTCCACAGTGGTCTCAGATATTTTGATTCTTCAAGAAAAGAAATATAACGTTACAGTCTTAAAATTGACACAGATATCACTTAAACCACCAGCTGTTACTTCAATATAACTCATCTTTCTACGCAACCTTTCAGAAAAGACATGCAGCCCAAAGTGCTCCACAGAACCAAAAATAGAGCAAAAACAAACAAAAAAAATCATCAAGGATAAACACTGCAAGATTAAAAACTTGCAAAAGCAGAAAGCAAATATATAAAATAAAATAATTTACTATATATGTAAAACAAGTCAAATAAGACAGCATTCAACCAGGGAAAGAGCTTTAAAATAAACTTTTACAGATGACAACAGGCCTGTAAATATCCTTTATTTCCTGTCTAAGCGTTCTGACACCAAGAGTTAGCTTGTTCTTAAGAAATATCAAGAAGTTCAATCAAATGTCTGACCAAACTGTTGCTCCAACTACTGACAGAACCACCTGAACTACTGGTCAGTACTGCAGATTTACAGCAGAAAACAAAGAAGACGCTATTTGTAATCAAATGAGGACACACACACACACACACACACACACACACACACACACACACACACACACACACACACACACACACACACACACACACACACACACACACACACACACACACACACACACACACACACACACACACACACACACACACACACACACACACACACACACACACACTGCATCACATACAGTGCTGATTCAATGTCATCGGCCCACACACTCTCCAGCCTGCTGAGCTCAGCACACAGGAAGAGGCTGCAAAGAGGAGGAGACTAAGAAGAAAGACTGGCATGCCCCTGAATAAAGGTCTATAATTTAAAAAAGTAGCCTCTACTGTACTGTACACTCACTGTCCGCTTTAATGAGTACACGTGAGTACAAGTATAACCCTTTTCAATTTAATGCAGCGGTTTTATTACAAATCATGATTCACTGAATATCTGTCTGGATCTTGGTGATATATTTTTTAATGTAAACCTTTGCATAAATATCTCTGTCAAACCTATTTTCATACATAGGTGTGTAATAACATTATAAACTGTTCTGAAATGATTCAGTATCAAACAGCACCGTTAACTCTTACCTCAGTGTTCAGGTTTAATTAAAGGAAAACCACTGCAAAATGTGTCAAAAGCCTGCGACAGATCATAATGTTTTTGTCACAGTGTTGACAGGCAAAGGTGAAATGTGCTGGACTCTTTCTAAACTTTAAAAACAGGGGACCTTAAAACATAAAAGTTGTTTAGATATTGTATTTAATTGTGTTGGTTATTGAGTCATATGCTTTTATAGTATGTACAACAAATAAACAAGGTTTGTGTAATGTTTCTCAGCAGCTGTACTTAAGCCATCAGGAAAGACAAGCTCCGCCCACTTACATTTATCAGCTCACTCTGGCACACACGCACACTCACACACACACCATCACCCTTCTCGTGCATATTTAACACTAGTGTGAATTATTTAGTGAAGTGGGACACTACTGAAGCAGGCGGCCATCAGGGTAAAAACAGCAGGCAGAGAGAGAAGTAGAATTACTGTAAAGACACGCACACACACACACACACACACACACACGCGCACACACACACACAGACGCACATGCACACAGTTACATCACTGCATGTCAGTCAGCACTATTAAGGTCACACTATTAAACCCCGCATTGTTAGGTAGAATATTTATACAGTTAAAGAATTATTTTAATTTCTAAAGTTGATTGGATGCAAACATTGTTTGTTCTTCACACAAATACGTATGAACATAAAGTAAAAATGTCTTTATATTACTTTAAGTGTTAGTTACTAAAGCTCCTTGAAATAAATCAAAAGATCACTTTAAGAATGTTTTAGCCATACTGACTGATAAACACTGGTTTCTTTTTTGTCTGTTTCTACCTGCAATATTTTAAATAGACAGACTGTTGGATGTCTGACTTTAGGATTTGACCAACGTGTACTTATATAGTTGATGCTACTAGCTGTAAATTAAAGCGCCTCATGTGGATATAATCTGGATCCCAGACACTTGTAATGAAATGTGCACCAGGAGCCAGAGGTGTTTAAAGTCCTCCAGGCTGACGCTCCTTAATAGGTCTTGTTAGCACTCTTTAGCTCAGATTATTAACAGGTGTGAGGGCGGAGTGTTGGAGTGAGAAAAGTTTGCAGGAAGTCAGGCGGCATTAATTCAGCAAGCATCTGTACAAATAAATCATTAGCTTTTCTGAACCAGACTACTAAGGCCATGAAAACACAAGTTCACATCACAAACAGAAGTTTCATTTCGATTCTCTGTCATATTTACCGCTTCAAGAGGAAGATATTCTAATGTTGCAACTTGTTTTCTGAGAGGGTTCATTGTTCTCCTTGTTGACACAAACTCTGCGACCCCACAGCTAATGAAACCATTCAAACTCCTTCTGAGTCAACATGCAAACACACACAGGATGGAGACACCCAAAGATTCAACAACATCATAGACATAATGTACCATTGTGACTTCAAAAAAATCCAGGCTTAGCTGGATAAAAAGATACAGCTAACTTGCGTCAAGCTAGCAATTGCTAGCAAAGACAAACTGCCTTTTAGAAACATTTTCCCCCAACAAATATTTACAAGTGATACATTTGATTGTTGAATGTAAGTGGGACTTTGTCCACAAGGGGCGCCAAATCCAACACAAACCAAGAATTCCTCACAGGAGATTTAATCCTCAACACCACAATACTTTTGTTCTCAAGAGCATGCTGGGAGTCAACATGGCCAACATCCTGCATTATTATCTCTACTGATGTAGAATTTATTTCAAATAAGGGTGCTATGATTCAGACTGACTTTGTCCAGGATGAACTAATTTAATCCTCAAACCGCTTCAAAATAATTTACTAAACCATCTGGGAATAACAGGATTATTTTAGCCTGATAACAGCATGAAAGTCTGTTATACTAAGTTTTAAAAACAACTCCCAGACAACCAATGGGAGCTAAATATCAGCGCCATGAAAAGCAGAGCTGAAATCAAACATTCACTGGTCGCCTACCTGCAAGGGCTTTGATGCGTGAGCGCTCGAACAGGCGGGCCGAGCTGTTCTCGTTGTCCCAGTCGTCAGCGTCCCAGCGGTTGTTGACTCCATCACTGAACTGCTGTTGGATCTCCATGTGTTCAAACTCTGCCGCCACAGACGTCATCTTGACCTGGCTGCGACTCCACCCCCACCTCCGTCGCTGCTGCTGCCTCTGAGTCCTTCCACCTGCCGCCTGCTGCTGTTAGCGACGGGACCCTCAAATGCACACCCTCACACACTCTCAGACCGACTCTGAGTGTCAGACTGAGAAGCTCGTCCAAAACCTGCAAAGAGTCAACAAGAAAGAAAAATGAGGTTAGAAAAATTTACTGGGACTGTAGCTTTGGTTTTCATGTAAACACAGCTTGGACAGAAAAATCACGGAAAACCAATTCATCATGACACAATCTGTTTCCGTCTTCCTCTACTCCACATCTTCAGCAACAGAAGAATTGAATGCAAGACAAATTGAGTCATTAAAACCATTTATTTCATCTTTAGAGTTCCATTGAAATTCTTGATGCTTCTTTCTGCATTTCTTGTTATTTCAAAAGTTAGAAACACCTTGTGAACGTTCCTTTTTATTCTTGCTAGTTTTCTACAAACTCAGCTAAATTCACACCCATCTGAGTCAGCTCTCAAGTCACACCAACATCTCTGCATCTCTTTTCAAATTATTACAAGGGGCAACAAAAAAATCAATGAAACTACAGTTTTGAATTCAGAACCCTTGGGTTTAAAAAACTGTGACATTTACAAAGTGAAAACAGAACATCATACACATGAAGCAGACTGTGCAAAGTGAAAAATATTTGGGTTTTTTTGCCACTACAAGGCCACACATTTATGTTCACTATATACAAGCCTATAGAGATACTAACAGTGCAAATACACTGCACACTTAATTTAAATCATAATTCAATTCCACCAATTTGTTGTAGGAAAGGTGTTATTTATACATGGGTTTATGTCTACCTTGAAAGCTTTCATTGATATTGTGTTCTGGTTAGTGACACACTTCTTTGCTGTGAAACTAACATCTTTAAATGTTCATTGAGTTCTATTTTTATAATGTTTCATAGTATCTTAATACTCAGAGAGCAGTTCACCGTGTTTCTGTCTGTCTAAACTACAAAGCTGAAATTAAAGGAAAATGTTGAGGGAAAGTAATAATGTGTCTGAGGGAAGCAGCCTGCCCTGCACCATTTGTGGATGTCATGTGACCATCACTCTGCTCTCTGATTGGTTGCTTGTTGATGCAGCCTCTTCCTGATCTGCACTGAGAATATTCCTAAACTGACAGCATGTTGCCCCCTTCTGGTCATTGTGTGTTACTACAAGCTCTGAGATGAACATCACCCATACACATCAAAGATGTGAGGCATTCAAGAACCATAAAACACAACATCAACCAGCACAGATTAAGCCTAGTGGTTAAGTTGTGCTTCCATCTCTCTCTCCCTGATTCCCTGCTCTATCCACTGTCCTATCCTCTCTAAATAAAAGCCCCAAAAATATAACTTCAAAAAAACACAATATCATCAACGCAAAATCTTCTTCCTCAGGTTGTCTTAGAGATTAATCATATTCTTAATAAATTATCAAATGTGTGTCTAAAAGTGTAAATACTGCAAGATAGAAACACAAGCTTTTCATCAGACTCTTAATCAGAACTATTCCTGCATATTACAGTATCTGTTAGTTCATATGTAATACTAATGGACTTTAGAAAATGAGAAAACAATGTATAGTTGCACAAACTGCAGTAATGAAGCCATCATATTCAGAAGTAACTGAGCAAAGACTGGACTGTGTTCCTTTGTAAGCTGTGACATAACATTGCGACAGTATAATTTTGCAGTTCTTCTGTGCACTAGTGTTTTTTCTGGTTAAGATGAGGCCATTAGGAACAATTAGCTGTTGGTTATTGCCACTGACTGCACTATAAGGCACGGCTTCTGTGTAGTGCAATAGGAAGAAAGAAAGGGGAGTCGGACACAAATGCAGCTCCCAATGATGTAATCCTTTGCTAAAAGATGTACAAATAGAACTTTCTTAAAAAACAGTACTGCCATAAATACTGATCTAGCACCATGTTCTGTCTGATAGTGACCAATACATGTCATCTAGTCTTGTTTAAACCTTTAATATACAGTCTACGGTTTTAACAACTATTAACAATAAAGTCATGTACACAAGTGTTGCCTCTATTTAGTCGACCTGATTTGCATATTAAATGTCTTTCTCATTTAACTGCAGCTAGCAGGGTGTTCACTGCCACTGAAAGAGTCTGAACAAACAGAGCAGGTAAACAGAGAGCAGCGAGTCAGCAGAACGACTAAGCACCAAGAGTCTGTTTGGATCCTGCAGTCAGCAAACGGCACCATGACTCTGCACAAACACACCGCAGCAGAAACACCAAACAGACAGACGGACAGACTGCAGCTCAGGGCACATGTAAGTCGCAAGATGTGTTCTCTGTCCTTTTCGATATTTCCTTAAAGTGACAAACACCTCATCCACTTCACTTTGGTATCCTTTAAATAGTATCAATACACAGCCAGCGAACCACTACCAGTGCAAACCTCTTAAAGCAGCAACAGCAAAAAGATGTTTCAAGAATTAAAAGTCTGGTACAGAACAATGAACCAAGATCATGACAGAAAAAAAATCTACAAATGAATATTACAACTTGTATCATAGACTTTGAGGATAAACAATATCAGTATTGGCATTTCTGTACAACAGGTTTTTTTTTTTTTTTTTTTTAAACAAATACATTTTAATTATTCATATTCAAATTATTGACTTCAGAAAATCTGGGCTGCAACAACAGCAGCTTTTAAGCAAAACAGTAAAACATGCAGTAGTCCCAGTCACTAAAGGAGGATCATTTTCAGCTTTTGTTTTGCACAACATTAAAGAATATTTAAATCTCAGAGTATTGCAAATGACTAATATAGACATATTTTATCCCCAACCTACAAAATGTGGCTAAAAAGGAAGTCAAGGACCAACAGCTTGGCTCTGATATGCTCACTGATTGGCTGATAGTGTTTCTGTTCTTTAAACTGCTGATCCAGGTCAAATTCTTCCCTCCATCCTGTCCTTTTCCACGGCGATGAATCCAAACTCTATTCTGCATCACGTCACAGCTCCGCCCACTGATGTTTAGCTCTACCAATGAGATTATTTCCTCTTCTGGGGAGGGTCTGCAGAGCCAAAACTCTATTCCTCTGAGCAGACGCAGAGGAACACACTGATATTGTGGGTATCTGCTGCCACCCACATGCGGCTCAACAACCAGTCAGCTGCAGGATCTGCTTGTGTTGCTACGCTAAAAATATGCTGCTGCTAAGACCCTGACAGTGTGTGTGCGTGTGTGCTGCCAGAGTGAAGATAACACAATGTGCACTCATTCAGAAGCAATAAAGCACACTAACAAAGACACACACACTACCCATGGAGTCATGACAACACACACACACACACATGCACACACACAGATAGAGTTTTTGGAAAGTGTGTCATGGCGGGACAGCGAGATGAGCGACTTTCTGTAACATGCTGACTGATCCAGTTTCATATAATTTTTACGTTTAATTCAAAAGAAACAGGGATGAACATTTCACAACATTACAATAAGTACTTAATTTGATGATGGTCCAAAACAAAAAACATATCGATTTAACCTTAGAATATAATCTCACGTTCACGCAATACTCAGGGCTGGAGAGCATGCAAAGAAAGGGGACAGGGGGAGAAAGTGGGCCTGAGTGAAGTAAGCTAGTATGAGTGTAAATCCTCAGGAGGGATATTTATAGGAAGAAAGAGAGGCAGAATGGAGAGATAAGAGAGGAGAGGCAGTAATGACACTGGCTGAGAACAGGAAGGACAGAAATAGAGAGAAAGAGAGATGACAGGATGGTGAATGGAGACAAAATAGACTGAGAGAAAGTGTGTCTAAGAACTGTAGTTACACAAATATATTACTTGATTAGTAAAACACAAGCTGAGAAAATAAATTACTCTATTCATTTTTTCCACCAATTAATTTTTTGTATTGCTTCTTTTTTCTCAGTCACAATAGCAAACAGAATATATATTAGTGCGGGTAGTTTTAGTTGTTGATAAAGGATTAATTGAGGAAATTATTGGAGGATTAATTGATCATGAAAAATGTCTCAAGTTTCAGCCCTGTTATGTTTTATGAAAATTCCCAGCACATTTTGTTAAAATTTCTGTCTTTCTGAGCATCTCGGCATCATCACATGGATCTTCCTCTGCCTTCTTTTTCGCCCCCGTCATCCTCCCACCTCTCAGCATCCTCCACTACAATCAGCGCTTATTAAAGCTCTCTCCAGCTCTCTCTGAAGATTGCTGTTAAGTGCAACATTTCAGTTTCTCCATTTGCTTAACTGTTAATGCTTACAATATAGGGTGCTGCAACAATGGACTAAATTATAACAAAGCTTTACTAGGCCTTTGACTGTTATTATCGTCCTTATGGATGCCTACTGCCTAGTCTTTATTGCTGCTACACCGACAAACCTCAAAACCAAACATACTAAGTTACCAATAAAGATGATGGTAAATTTACAAAGAAAAATCATAGGGGGCCTACTATTTGAGGTCAAACGACTCATGCTCAAGCCAGTAGCTGGAAGGTTAGCTCATTATGCTAACAGACAAACACTTAAACGTTACTAGAACAGACAGTTACAAATGATGATTCCATGCTAACAGGCTAACGCAAAAGAAAATACGTTTTCATGATATCATTAAAACAGACAGAGTTTTAGTTTGTAGGTCCTGATCTTGTGCTAAGCTTGGCTAAGATAAGAGGTCCCTGGTCATGATATCACGCCACACAATGACGTTAAAAACAGAAGAGCTCCTCAGTGGTCGGGTTAGTAAATGTAACACTCTCTGACACAGTCTGGCTGAAGTCGCTTGAGTGTAAAAGTCTCACAAATATTTAATTATCGTCTGCCGTGAATTATGTTGCATCTTTTCTTTTTCTCTTTGGGTCCACTGTGAAAGACCAACATTATCGAGTCAAAACCCCAGATCTCCATGGTTACCAGTGTCCCAGCATGCATTGTGTGGGAGTCCACTCATCAGGCTGCCGACAGCAGCACAAAGACTCTCGGTTGGAGCTTCAGAGGGAAGAAAAAGTTTCCTGACAGCGAAGCCAAATTACTGAGACAGTTTACACAGAAGAGTTAAAGAGACGCTGCAGCAGAAAACTGAGACATGAACAATAAACATCTGGAGGAAAAGAAGAAGACGTTTTTGTCACCTTGAGGGCTCCATAAGACATCAAGTGAGAGTCGCTGGGTTTGGGCGATCTGACTGATATTGACAACAGAAAGTGGGCTGCACTCTGTGCACACAAGTGATGCTATGCTATCCTCCAAAATTTCAAAAATGAAGCCCTGATCTATTTTACTGATAGTTATTTATTGTTAATATTCAAACTGAAGAGGAGAAAAACAGAACATCTCCACAAAGCTGCTGTTAAAAGGTGAAGAGACAGAATCTGAACTTTAGTGAGAAGAACTGGAGAAGTGACATGACGTGAGAACTGTCCCTGCAGCACAGATGTTGTTCTGTCACATGTACAGATGGAAAAACAGATGGAGGTCTACACTCGTCTTCAATTCTCAGTATTTTTAGTGGTCTTGATAATTTGAGTATCAATTGTTCACCATGGCAACCGCAACCCTGCAGAGTTCCAGGCAGTGTTCAAACTCCCACGCAGGACAAGCTTTGTGCAAACTACAGTTACAGCTCTCAGTCTGAAATCTGTATTAACTGTACAACAGATCACACACACACGCGCGTGCACGCACGCGCGACACCTGGGTTTTCACCAAGGGAGAGGTTCCGGTGGCTGGTGGTGAGGCTTTCAGCAGTGTGTCTGCCCCCTGGTGGCTGGCTGCAGTATAGGTCAAAAAATCCGTCTCCCCCATTCATTTGAATGGAGGAGCAGTCAAACTTTAAAAAATAAATACACGTCGTACGAATGTTTCTCACATCCGTATGCTGTGGTTATATGTAGTTATTATTTGACTGTTTTGTGTTCAAGGACTCTTTTTCCTGAAAAGTTTCTTTTTCGTTAGTTATTCGAGTTTAAAAAACGGGGTTTTACTTCCAGGTTTCCTTTGATTCACAGCCGCCGTAGAGGGAAACTTCAAAGGACACACAGCGTCTTATGACGCCACGCTGTAGGGCGGAGCTTATTACAGTGGCTTCACAGGCTCTGGCTGCACAATGGCGGCGCCCAGAAGGGGGATTTTTTGGCTTCAGAACCGTACAACGGGAAGAGGCGGAGCAACGCTGTCCATTTTTATTTACAGTCTATGGTTTTCACGCATAACCTTGCAGCACTTAAGGAAATAAAAATAACAGATTCAGGCACACTCAGGTGGGTTCACATGAAAGTGACACTTTTTTATGTTCCTAAAGCCTCACAGCCTCACATGACAAAATCATAAATGGTTAAAATGAAGACAGACAGACGTAACAGTTTAGATTGATTTTGAGAACCAATTTATTAAAATTCAGTCACCAAATTAGCAATGCAAATTTACAAAATCTGATTTAATTACCTCAAATAAGGGCTGATAACAGATAATCTTTATCTGTGATATGACTCAGATTCTTTCTTTATTAGAGAATTTGTCAGTGAAGAAGGGAAATGATTAGGTAGGTATTGCAGCACACACTCTGTTGCAGGGAGAACAAACTTGTTTCTGCTCCTTTATGTCTTCCAGTATCTCACTTAAACATAGATTCTCTGAGGTGTCCCAAAAAAATTATTGCATTGATTTTTGCAATGTAAATTGCATTTTGCTTCCTCTGATCTTCTGCTTCGTTAAAATAGCCAAACTTAGACCTCTTCACACATATAGTCATCCTCCCAAGCAGCTGGCTGACAGAATTCTTCTTTGTGTAGTTTAATACCCGTTGGGTTGGAATTAAATTCTATTCAAAAACTTTATAAGACGAGTCCTGCATGACACAAACTTCTTTCCAAGGTTGCTTCAACTTTCACTGCAGTTTTTTCACACGCACACACACACACACACACACACACACACACACACACACACACACACACACACACACACACACACACACACACACACACACACACACACACACACACACACACACACACACACACACACACACACACACACACACAGAGGTGTAAATGTATATTTAGGACACGCGAGTGTGTGTTGCTTGAGGAAGTGATCCATCACACCCTCCTCTCTGCACTGTTATGTAGGCCACACAGAGCCATGTAGGACAGCAGCAGCTATCTGACCTGACACCATCATAGTGAAACAGCATCAAACACAGCGGCTCAACGTCAGCTGGAGCTCAAAACCGAGCCATCCCAAGCCGACGCCAAGTCTCAGCACAGGTCTGAGAACAGAGGGGCAGGAGATAACAGACTGAGCGGATGATGGAACGTTCTGTCGCAGTACTGATGATCAGTGAGATATTCACACCAATAAAAACGTTTCTTTTGAGTTAAAGAGAATAAAGAAGGATGGCAAAAAAGAAGCAGGGATGCCTGAAAAAAGAAATCTTTTTAAAATAATCTTAAAGTGCAGATCCCAAACTAAAAGCAGGATTGTCATGTTAGCTGATTTAGTATTTTTAGAGCTCCTGTGAGGAGATTTTGACTCTTAAGTGATGCCTCATTATGACCTAAGAATTATCGACAACAAGATTGACCATCTCTACATTATATTTTAAAATACCTGCAACTGCCACCTGCACATATGTATAGGACAAGAAAAGACAAGATCAAGCTTAAGAGACAAGAGGTACAGCTTTGTCCATGGGGGCGCCAAAATCATCAGGATTGCTCACAGGAGATTTAACAATAAGAATAAGAACAGCCTTAGCATGTAATACCAATTGGACGTCAAACAGTAACAGCCCTGTCATTGAGTTTTTAAACTGCAGTGGGCCCTACAACAGGCCCAATGGCACACCCTTAATAATAGCACTAGGTTGTAACTCCATCATCTTTGGATGTATTGATCTTCACACTAAACAATCTCAAGACTCCACTCAAGAGAGGCAGATGGGCAGATGGGCAGAGCGTCTCCTTCCTGTTGAATCCTCCGAGTCCTGACAGTGATTGTTAAAATGACAGAGCACAGAGAGACCTGTTATCATCCTCCTGCGTCAGCTCTCATGAGAAAGTCAAAGTGACACATGAAAAGCGTCCGTGGGCGTATCAAAGAGAGACAAAAGAGCCCGCTGAGTCCAGCCTCTTCCTGCGTGTTTAATTTTGGCATGATATGGTGCAGCAGCAAATACATTTAGATACTTCACACACTTCAGCTGACAGATCTTTGCTTCCCGTACCACTCCCATAACTCACCAACCTCTGCTGCTCACACTCAAAACCCTCAACGGCAGGAAAAGATGGAAGAGTGGAGTGCAGTATGGACGCAGATATGACATAATATATCTCAATGATGCTTATAACAAAAGTGAAAGTGCATTCTGTAAATCCTCCCTGTGTGACAGAGTTAGAAGGTTTGCACGACAGTCTGCATCTCTGCTCTGAGTAATTAGGTTATCTTAGAAGGTTAACTGCTAATGCGTTTACTAGTTGCCATAGTTACGCTGATAAATCAATGGGCAAATGGACTGAAAACACACACATACATACACACATACATACACACACACACACACACACACACACACACAAAAAGCCCAACTCTCAACAGCATTTGCTTGCCTGTATTCCATCATGAAAAAACATCCTTCTGTGACTTCTCCTTTCATTTTTTCCATTTAGTTCATAACAGCTAATTGTTTAGCCTCCACATAAAGAGGATTTCATTGTTTTCATGGTTTTACCCTGAGGGTGTCGGCCCAACGAGCTGAAAATGCAACAAGCTTTCATTACTTGTCTGTTTCATTTATTCTGTTTTAATTTTCCACTCAAATATTCTCTAAATAAACAGACCGGGTTTGTGGTTACATTTGTCATAATTATCCATAATCCAGTTCTCACTCTGCCACAGGCTGCTGCATCCCTGCCAGATTTTAATTCAGCCTCAGACTACTGCAGCACACATTAAACAATAAATCACAAATCAAAGATCAGCAGGAGCAGGGGGAAGAAATGGAAGTTATGTCAAGAGTGAATATTCAGGTATGAACAGCACGCTGCTATCTGGAGTGAAAAAATATTAAGATTCTAACAGACACATTTTGGGCGCCGGTGGCCTAGGGGTCTAAGTGCACCCCATATACAGAGGCTATCTTCTTTGTCGCAAAGGTTGCTGGTTCGATTTCCAGCTTTGACTTTTTGCTGCACGTCCTCCCCACTCTCCTAACTGGACTCTCTGCTCCCCACAATTTCTGTCTCTCTTCAGCTGTCCAATCAATAAAAGCAAAATTGCCCCAAAAATACAACTTTTAAAAAGACAAGTCTAATCTTTTTTCCTCTAATTATTTAAATGTGCAATAAAAAGTGTGTGTGAAGGCAAATTTAATCAAATTAAATGAAACATCAGGTCAACATGAGACTGGAACTTCCATCATCATTGCTGTTACATTACTCTGTTGAGTGGTGATAGTATGCCTGTTGAACCAGACAGAATAACACACATCTCCATTTTGTAGACTGACAGGCCGGCCAAGCTGCACAATGACATGTAATCTGTCATCTGTGCTGGTTTACATCCAGGTAGTACAGCATTATAGCACTATGGGTGTAGCCATTAACCAGACAACCAGGCAAGTGACAACATACAGTATTGTAGCGGCCTATAATAATGAAAAATATGAATAATTCTTTAACTGAGTACTTATTCTGGTGCGGACTAGCGAGGGGGTTGAGGTTTAATTGTTAAGTCAACTTAATGCACACTTTCCTAAAAACTGATATTTGAATTGACTAGCTGTGAACTGTCTCAAATATTAAAGGATTGCACTTCATTTAGAAACCAAATGGTTTGCTGTTTTTCTTTTCTCTTTTTTAATACTGAATCCATGAGTTTAACACAATACTTTTCATCCCTCGAATAAAGTTTGTTTTCCTTGAAAATGTAAAACCCTTACAATGTTAACCTCTGCATTAACAAGTTGCAGTCCTTTTGGCACAATGCTTCATTTTTTGACTCATTACCACCAAACTTTAGATCCAGTAAATAGTTTGAGTTCATTAGTAGGACAGTTCTTACACAATAAAGCACACATGTTTGTGGTGCATTTATCACAATTAGATCTAATTATGACTCTGTACAGTTTCAACACTGTGCCAGATGTAAACATAAAAAAATGTATATGGCAGATGTTCTGTTTAACTTTTCATGTTTCATAGTATCACAGCTCTTTTCTCTCTGTGAGTGACATGGAGCTGTGAGCAGTATAGGAGTACAGCTGCAGCAGCAGACTGAGGCCCTGCAGCACTGAGCGGAGGTGACTAAACTCTGGCAGTCTGCTCCGTCTCTGTCCTTCCATCAGAGGACAAACTGTGATGCAGAGCCTGGAAACTAAATCCACAGCTGGCTCATCACAAGTATGAGAGGGAGGATGCACCGCACGCGCCCACAGGAGGGACCAATCAGGAGAGACCATAACAATAGATGAATGAATGAATGAATGAATTTCTGCATCATCACTTGATCTCCTAACTACAAAACAAAAGCTCCGACTACAAATCAATGGAAGTCAAGGTTTTCTTTATGCAACACAGATGTTTTAAAACTGCTTGCCATGCACAATAACATAACCAAATCTCAAAGTTTCCATAATGTTGCTTTAACTTAAACAACTTTTAGAATGTTTCCATAATATACTGTAACTTTAAACAGCCACAGTTGGTCATTAAAGGTAGAATAAAGGGCTTTCTTTTGTACACACTAATAAATTGTGTACTGTTTGTATCTTATTGAAAGCGAAAGTTGAGTTCATGTACAGGTCCAGAATTTCAGACACGCTCACACCTCAAAGTCTTTATTTTAGGGTCCAAAGGTTGATAAATGTACAATTCAAATTTTCGATCTGATCTCCAGCGAAAAAAAAACGTGTTGGTTCCACTCTTTTATCAAAACATTTTCTCTCGAGCTGTTTCAGCACATCACTTAACAAACAGAGCAGCTTCTCATTTTTAGCTGTCTGTTATTTAAGTTGAAGTTTATGTAGCTTTTTATTATTTGAGAATAAAGAGGGTAAACCTGACGAGATTCAATAAGGAATTTTGAAAGGATTTTGATTCAATAAGTGGACTCCATACTGAAACTGGATTTGATCAAATGCTGTGTAACCCTATTGCTATGACAGAATAGGTGTGGCTGTAGAAACACAGCTGGTTCTTCCAAAGGGATAACTAATGCACTGATTTGATTTTTGAAAGTCTTGGCAGTGAGCCTATGCTAATAAATAAAGACACTGTACAGTATACCAAATTAGATAAAAAGGAGAGCAAATACAGAGTGTTTTAAGTTTAATCTCTATACATGTTGTAGACTAAAGTTGCTTTCAAATCAGCACATAGAGCAGATGCCTCTGAAAGTTATTCTAAAAAAAATAAAAATAAAAATACAACTCCCACATACTTATCTAACTCTATCCAAGATGTAAGCTGGGTGAGATAAAACCATTCAGTATGTTTCCGGGGCCTCTCTGCTCCGTCATGTGAGAGAATATGCAACACACACACACACACACACACACACACACACACACACACACACACACACACACACACACACACACACACACACACACACACACACACACACACACACACACACACACACACACACACACACACACACACACACACACACACACACACAAAAATGACAAAAGAGTGAGGGAATAATGGGCTGAAAGAGGAGGAATGTGTCAGCAGTGGGAGCGGATGAGATCAGACTTCCAGAGCTGGCTGACAGAAAGAGAGAGGGCGAGCAAGCACAGTGTGACTGGCAGTAACAGAGACAGAGAGAGGGAGGAGGATGAATACAAAAGCAGAGGAAAAAAGTAGCAAGTCCATCTGTTATTTACATCAGATCTATAACTGGATCTCTTCCACAGGAAAAACTGCAGTCACCTGTTTGGTTTGAACACCTGGTGGAGAACAACAAGAAGAAAACCCTGATTTTGACACAGAGATACTATCAGAATGAGAATGCTGTTTATTAGAAGGTGCTAGTATAAGTCATGGAGATCAGGAGATGATAAATAATGGTAATTGCCTGACTTTTAAGTAGTGCTACGTGCTGGTCAAAGTTTCCACCAAGCTGTGGTTCACCTGTTTCAACATGTGCTAGGTGAAGTCATCCAAAAGATGTATCAAGCACCATTACTGTCCATGAACAAATATTATTATTTATTTATAAAATAGTAGCTCACCTTTTTTCTATTGCTAACTAAGATAGTGAAAGGGTTAACATGCTAGCATTTTTATGTAATGCTTTAAAGAGCTGGTAGCATGACTGCCTACTACTATCAAACTTAAATATATGTAAAATGACTAATATACATTTTTAATATAAGCATATTGCATGATACTTCATCTTTTCCTATCAAATGTCTTTAAAGCCCCTGTGAGGAGTTTTTAACTTGTTGTGAAACACAGTGAAACTGACACTGATCAATGCCTCTTTGTTAAATGCAAAAACAAACAACACAACCAGCAAGACTAACAATTTAAACATAACATGATACTGACTGAAACCACTATATTTTCAACAGCAATTTTTCACAAAGATTGACACGTTTGACTGCAGAATAGTATTTAGAACTATGTAGAGAAAAGGGATAAGGCATACAACTTTACCCACAGGGGGCGCCAAAATCAACACAAAACAAAAGTTCCTCACTGTGGCTTTAAATACTTCATGGTGCACACAAAGACAATCTAGTTCAATACAATTCAAAAACTGTACTGTAGTCAAAAGTGGTTATTTTTTTAAATTTAGCTGCTTTATGACAACTTTCTAATAACTCTTCTGCCTTATTTTTTGCAATTACTTGATCAAGTCCCTATCTCTGTGTTTGCCTTATTTTTTTCTTATGTCCACGAGCATAAGAGCATCAGACACATTTTGATACACTTTTGATAACCAGCAAACAGCAGATTTTTTATTTCTGCTAAAAGTTAGTTTATGTTTTAATTTTCGTGTTTTAAATCGTAAGGTATCCTGGTGTCCTAGATGTTTCTTTTTTAAATCTCCTATTTCACTTCTGGTCACACAGGGTCCAATCAGCTGCTTACACAGGAGCAGGAGAGCATTTTTAAAATATGGTTTTATGGATTTAATCCGTCCTGTAACTAAAACATGAGAGGAAGTACATGTAATGAATTATTCGTATGTAATGTGCTTTGTCTGTGTTGTGGTGTGTGTTGTGGTGTGTGTTGTGTGTGTGTGAGTGTGTCTCTGACTGTGTCTGACTGAATTATTATCCCTCAGCAGCTCGTTGACCTCTGATCCTGCGTTCCTTTCACCTCCCAGTTCAGTCTGGGAACTAAATCTGTTAGTTAACTGTTGACCCGCTCATGAGGACAGGAGCTGTGTGCAATTTTTTACTCCAAATTTGTTTTGTAACTTGTGCTTGAATAAATGCTGTGTATGTGGTGTATTGTTTTTAAAGTTTACTGGGATCCTGATCCTTAATAACTTTGTCTATTTTGTGTTTCAGTTGAAATAAAAAACTAACATTGGTAGATTTTTAAATATCATTGTAAGACATATGTTTCCAGCATTGGTTGTGCTTTGACAAACATACATACACGCATACACAGATGCATCTTTTCACTTGTGATTGATGCTGAGTGTTCATATGCTGCTTCTCTTTTGTGTTTGTGTCACTTTGATTTTCTCTTGAGGCTCTTCAGACATACAGAGTATCTTCTTTGTCTCTGCTCTTCTCACGGCTTCAAAGCGGCCTGAACTGAACCGGGCCGAGCCAAAAAAAACAAACCGAGTCGCAGCAGATCTGTGGAACTAAAGTGAAGCAAACCTAACTGGACTCCTCGCAGCACAGAGGCCGCTCGCCATCAATAAGTCATGTGGTCACATTTGCTCACTCAGGCAAGTTGTTTTTTTCAGAGCAGAGATTCAGCTGAGACAAAGAGAGAACCTGAATGAGAATGCAAACACTCTACATGACAGAAACCCTTAAACTGACTCATTATTGACTTGATACTAACACTAAAATGAAATACTGCACATTTACCACTGTATACCAAGTAATTATGACAGGGCTGTCCAAAATAAATCACAGTGATGAGCTAAAATACAGTTACATGTTTCAAACTGTGACTGCATATATCATGTGAGAGTGATTAAAATGAACCTCTAGCTGACAAAACCAAATATCCAAAGATACAGAAACTCTAAGTTGTACATATCTGGATTCAATAAAAAACCTTTCCAAGTTTCACATTCAGTTAAAATACTCTGATGTCCTGCAGCATGTTGTGACACAGCGATCCAAAACAGGTCCCAATATGATGCCCCCCGTTTACATCCAAAGATTTGAAAAAGCTCAGATACTTCACGCTGTCTATTTTTTATTGCTTTCTATGTGATATTGAATTTTACAACACCAAAAATATTAATAATGTAATCGCTTAATGTACAGAAATTTACATTTCAAAAGGTTACTCATACCTCTACACACTCTTAGGTTTCTATTTACAGTCCTTACGGTCTTGTTGTTGAGTACCGGTGTTCCAATAACCACGTCAGTTTCCTTGTGTACGAGCACAATTGGCAATAAAGCTTTCTTGCATTTGAACATTTTGATATGTTTTTTATTCTTTATTTTAACTATCTTAACAATGACAGCACTGTTTATCATGTGTCTCCTTTTTTTTTTTTTTTAAGTTTATTGTAATGCATCAAAACAGCAAGAGATATTCTTTGCGCTTGTAAAATTACCAAGCTATAAGTTTGATTCAAGTAATGAAAAACATTGAAGTTAGAGTCAGTATCAAGAAAGATTCTGTCATTCTTTGAGTAGAAAACAAAGAGAGCATAAACACTCAATGTGAAGGAGGATATTTGCTCTAGTTTCTCACTTGAAAGGATTACAAAAGACACAAAGGCAGATGAGCTGACTTAACTGCAGCCAATTTGACTCTTCATATGGTTTGAGTTTAACTAGGACATGCAGCATTCCCCCGTATATGTGACAATAACATCTGAAGACATTTCCACACTTAACTATCAGAGTGGAGGCTGCAGCAGACCACACGAGAGCTGTGTCGTGTTATGTGTCGAGTATTTTCGTTGATCCATATTTGATAACTTTACTCTGAATTAATCATGTGTTCATGTTAGCATGTTCATGCATGTGTGCAGGCAGGCGTGTGCAGCATGTTCAAACACACACACACACACATATACACACACAAATAAATTCTCTGCATGTTATTTAAGTCTACTACACTGTTTCTGCTGAGGCCTCACACACACAGACACAAACACACTCATACAATCATGAAGGTACAGCTCAGGAGGCACTTTGCAGTTCTGAACACACACTGAGTACTGTTAAGCATGCAGCTGCCATACAGTCTATCAATTATCAATGAGGGTAAGTGCTGTGTGTGTGTGTGTGTGTGTGTGTGTGTGTGTGTGTGTGTGTGTGTGTGTGTGTGTGTGTGTGTGTGTGTGTGTGTGTGTGTGTGTGTGTGTGTGTGTGTGTGTGTGTGTGTGTGTGTGTGTGTGTGTGTGTTCTCCATTAGAAACAGAAGAGGACACACGCCATCCTTTGTCTAACTAGGAAATGGAGTTGTCATAGAGTTGCATCAGCCTTGGACCACACACACACACACACGCACACCCAGATGCACGCACACACACACATACAGTCTGTTAGTTACTGCTGCCCATAAAATCCAGTGATGACTTCCATTCCTGTCTCATAACACTACAGTGTGTTTGATGTAGCTTCACACACACACAAACACACACACACACCCACAGAGAGGAGGTGAGGCAGAACAGGGTCTGTAGTAACACTTAGAGAGAGGGGGGATTGAGGAGGAGAATAAAAGGCTGCAGGAGAGGATCAGAGAAGGAGAGAAAGAAGTAAACGTTGCGTAACAGCTTTCAGTTTTTCACTAGCAGCTTTCATGCAACAGCTCCTCCCTCTATTTCCCCTGACTATCCAAGTGACCAAATCCTAACATTCAATTTATCTTATTAAACTGTTCCTGCAGAAAAACACTTGTTTAGTCTGCAACTTAAGACAACATAGATTCAAATTTAACATGAAACATTACCATTAAGTGGTCCTCATCTCTGTTTGCAGAGGTCTAACACTGTGTACCAGTAAATGTCAAGAAGTCAGAATAGTCACATCAAAGCTTGGAGGGTCAACAAGTCAACACAGTGTCTCCGTTTGATTATCCTCGTTTTCAAATACACGCATAATCCAGCGTTGTGTTCTTCTATTTGTACTGTTGAATTAGACATGACAGAAATTGTCAACAGTTCAGTCAAACAAAACCATTGGTAAACACAGTAGGAGTATTTCTGCTCAGCTCAAAGGTTTATGTGTGATCTTTACTCACTAATGAGATTTCTACATATTTACACAGACAGGGAAGGTGGATAGTATCCCTGTGCATTTGTGTGGAGCAGTCAGTGTGACTGTGGATGGATCGTGTGATGAGGTGAGTAAGTAGGAGGATGTGGGCGAGCTGGAGAGTATTGATCTAGGGTCATTCACTTTACAATCCATTATTTCACTGAACACAGGAGGATGTATAGAAATGTGTGTAAAAGAACACTGTTGTTCAGAAAATAGCAGAGGAGGAATGTTTGATGAACTTGTCAGAGGGTATTAGAGCATTGTTGGCGTTGCCTTTCTTTGGTGAATGTCAACAAATGTGACAATTGATGAGCTTACTAGAGTGTGAAGTTCAGCCTCGTGAGCACCACACAGATGCTTTATGCCACAAGCCCAGTCAAATCTGATTGGCCAGTATTAACTTACAAACAGAAACCAGAGGGATCCCAAAAATCGTACACTTCTTATTCTGTTTTATGATGCAAAATCTATTCTTGGGATAAATTATTTCAACACACTAGGGGTGCATGGTGAGTCATGACACAATACGATATATGATGCATAGCCCATGTATCGTCTGCATATAATCGTACATCATGATAGTCGCTTGTAAAGTGTGTCTTCTTCTTCTTCTAACCTGTAACACCAGTACTTATAACAGCGACAGTTGTATTCACCGTGATGTCAATGACTACGACTGGGTCTTTTTCACTCAGCTTCCATTCCTCTGTAGACTTAAGTAACACTTCTGCAACATAAGCACGGCTGTAAGTCTTGTGCATCATGCTAGTTTGTTGCACGTAGGAATGCATTTTTCACTAACTGTCAATAAAATAGGCTAAAATTGCTTTTTCTTTCCTTCCTCTTTTGGGCTTTAAAAATAACTAACTCATCCTTTAACTTCTTTTGACCAAAGTCTGACATCCCACCATCTTCTTCTTCTATTACCCCCCTGTCAACTTCTATATCCGCCAACTAACTGCCATTCATGTTCCCCTCATATCTTTAGCATCACCATGAGGAGTCACGAAGAAGTGATGCAGTGATTCAAATCGGCGGGGATAATCTGTTTAGAGTTCTGTACTTTGCCAATTAAAATAGCACTAACTGGTGCCGGCACATTGATTATTGTATCACACAATTCAGGACAACAATACCATATTGCTGTGTCAATATTTTGTCCCACCCCTACAAGAAAGCTCCTCTCTCTTAGCAGTTTCAGTACTTTGTTCTGAAAAATGTTTCAGGACATTTTAATGAAGTTGGGGACTCCTGAAGCTCAAGATGGGTGGGGCAGCCAATATTTACACTGACTTAAGGCTGATTTATACTTCTGCGTCGCCCCTACGCAGCAGGGGCTGACACGGACATGAGCCCCACATACTTGTGCGTCGATGTGTCCGTGTCGCGCAACAATTCTCCTACGAAACACTTGAGGGCAGTGTGGTCTCTCTGATAGCCGGTCGCCTGCTTCCGGTCCTGCTACGATCTCTGTTTACTTTTCCACATCGATTCAGAGCGTGTTCTGTTAATCTACAGCTGATACATGTTGCTGTGTATCATACAGACATGATTACATGAAGAATAGAGAGGAGGAGATGAAATACACGGCCGATGTGTGGCCGATGTCCGGGATCCCGGAAGTGCTGTGAATGCGGGAAAGACAAAGCCGTCGAGTGGACCAATCACAGAGCTTGCGGTCTGCGTCGGCTCTACGAGTAGTTACATTTTGGAGGAGGTGCACGTCAGCTACGTGCGTAGGCCTCTGTGTAGGTACGGGAGCTACGCGGACCTACGGCGTAGGCTACGGCGTCGATTCGACGCAGAAGTATAAATCAGCCTTTAGGGTTTGAAATTGAAATAAATAGCGTTAAAGTGTGTGTGTGTGTGTGTGTGTGTGTGTGTGTGTGTGTGTGTGTGTGTGTGTGTGTGTGTGTGTGTGTGTGTGTGTGTGTGTGTGTGTGTGTGAGAGAGATAAGGATTAATTTATCCTTTCCACAATGAACTAATGTTGATTATGAAAGAGTGAAGATGGCAAGTAAAAGGGTCTGGATACCTATTCACATCCACCTTCATTACTGCTTTGGATACTGATTTTGGTGAATTCTATCTTTGATGTTCTGAGATAAATTTGATGTTGTGTTTACCAACGTAATACTATCTAATACGTAACTGCTTGACGGCCCACATCCTTTTCTGTCAAATCTCCTGAAAGCTATAGATGTTTGGTTAGAAAAGCAGGGTTCAGAGTCAGCGTGTTGCTGAGAATCTGTGAAATTCTTTAACATTTTCATCTCTCACATTTGGACCTGTCATTTCACTTAAATACTATAGATTGCAAATTTGTAAAATAATTCAAAGTATTCAGTTTCTTCTTCAAAATACTCTGATAACAAGATAAGAGGCTGATTACTAGGAACCTGGTCTGGCTCTGTGTCCACTTAGAGAGAGAAAACAACACATCAGTGTTCACCGCTTCACTTCCTTCACTGCAGACCGAGAGGAAGCCGTCACGCCTCGGTCCCTCCGTCTTTGTCCCAAACCCTGGATCACTCGGAGAAGTGACGAGGTAAAGAAAATTACTGGTTTTAACTTAAATATGAGCACTGCCTCCTCTTCTTCCTCACCCCCCACCCCCTTCCTCCCCCTTGTTCCCAGTCTGAACTCTCCCACTGCTTTCCTGCTATTATGCAACTGAAGCTTGCGGCCAAAAACAGCCTCCCTGCCCGGCTGCTCCCCTCCTGTCCAAACAAACAGCCTCTCCTCCCTCTGCACCAACAGCCGGGCGGAGAACACATATGAATGAGACGGAGACGTGGTCGCTGTTCGCAGCCCTGCTGGGTTTTATCCTGTAAAGCATGCAGATGAACAAACTTTGAAGGCTTTAGGTAGAAATCCTAGAGATCTTTATTTAGAAGAGTTTATGTATTTAAACAAAGCCTGAGTGAACACAGGATTTTTAGGAAGAATTCTTTAGTCTTGCATGACGTAGAAGGTGGAGGAGAGTTCAACAAGTGTGGGTTGCATGGTAAGACATATGAAATGATGGGTTAGAGCTTTGTGTTTGATGCTCTGATCCAAGAATGGTGCATTACTGAACTCGACTTTGAAGTTGGAACTTTACCTTCTGCTGTCCTGAATCAATTTACACATTTCTTAATTCAGTTTCATGCAACCAAAAAGGAGGAACTGAACCATGAGGGAACAGTGCATGACTTGTACAGTGTACATCATGCACTGGACTCATCTCAAGTTAATCTTCAAAGAAGGAAGAGAATTTGCGTGCATGCAATAAAGTCAGATCAGTAGTGTTGAGGGAAGATGTGAGTTACTGCTGAGAAACTTTAAATATGTGAAACATAAGCCAGGATGCAGGTTCAGAATTTAACTCTGTTCATTGTGTGAGTTCATGTTTGCCAGAGGGATTCATGAATACAAGGTCGTACTAAGCTGTATTCACAGCAGAGGTGACGACATTTGTATCATGTGAACTGCGAAAACCAGAAGAGCAACACGTAACAGGATGAATAAAAACATCAAAGGTTGAGAAAGGAGAATTATTTTCAGGACAGTGTTGATGTCTGCACATCCATCAGTTTACAGGGTCTCTGTTGCTTTGTCTGCCATAATGTTGTAAACATTACAGTGTGGCTTCAGCAGCGCGTTTCTGATGTCATATCCTACCTCACAATGCTCATCTTGCCCCCCCTACACACCATTCTCCTCGTTTGACAGCGAAAACTTGCTGTGAGAGACAAGTATGAACTAACAACTTCTTCCTGCTGTTTTGTGCAGATTCAGTCACTGGTATACAAGACTCCTCCTCCCCATCATGCACCACCAAACCCCAAATCCCAAATGGAAAAGGATGCAAAATATTGTCAATTACCATATTCGGCAAAATCCCCCCAAAATATTGAGGTATTAATTTTCAATAATTGTCAATATCACACAACCCTATTTTTTAATCATTTTTCTACAAACCCTACGGTTGGTACTGGTTCAATTTTCTTGTATCTTGTGTCATAAAAAAAAACAATTGGTGCAAATATTATTTGCAAATGTTGGTTTCTGTTAAAAAATAGTGTTAACTTCTATTTACTAACAACTGAGAGTCATGGACCACAGAGCCTTCTACCTTATTTTTAAAGCAGGAAATGAGGAAGTTCCATTAAAGCAAAGGGACGCCAATAATCAATGTAAGCTGAAACTGTTCAATAACCAATAAAGAGACTGTTTTCTTCACCTGCTTGATTCTGCATACAACATCACTGTTTTTTAAAGGTTCAGAAGAAAATTAATGTTGTATGCTGATGACTTGTTTATAGATTTTGGGGACACAAAAATTCAGAGACAGTTTTCAGTGTAAAAGAACTGAAAGACAGACAGATAGTTTCCCTGCACGTCAAACCCTCCATACATACTATAAAGGCCAACACACGAACCAAACGTAGCAGCCAAATAGCTCCAGGGTAAATGTGATATTCTCAGATAAACAGCACAATTATTCCCTCATATCCATTTCTGAATGGCCACTGTGTCTGTGTCGAGCAGACAGATGGGCCGATTGTCGGGCCAGACGCCTGGGAATGCTCAACGCCGCCAACAACACATTGAGGGGAGGTAGCTGAGCCCTCATGCAATCAGAATGAGTCATTTTAATGAAGTTAAGCCCTAATTTTCCCGGAAGACAGAGAGATGGAGAGGAAGGAAGAAAGAATCCTTTTCTCTGCTCTCATTACTCTCTGTGTTTCAGTGTGAATCTCTGACCTTCAGACACAAAAGAGTAAATTAATGGAAAGACCTGAACTTTCCATGAACCAGTCGGTCCAGGAAAATTCAGGTTAGAGCTTGTAGGTCCAAGTTTTTTTCAACCTGCTGGTTGAAACTGAGGTCTGATGTAGAAACCTTCTGAAGGCCATGACAAAAAACCTCCACACCCTCATATTTCATCCCTGTACATTAAGCAGACTTTAATGCCTGAACCAGCAATGATGGATGATAATGGGTGTGGGAAAAAAATGCCTGAAATGCATCTGCACAGCTGGAGTTCAGCATCCTGTGATATTTGTGGGCGTGTTTGAAATAAAAAGCGAAAGAAACATTGAGTGAGATCAGCAGAGGGAGGAATTATCAGCTTCTACACTCACTCAGAGGAAGAATAACAGATTAATGAGTGGGCGTCTGTGGGCAGCAGCTCTTAACACTCAAATAAATGGAAGAATCAGACAATAGTGGACGGGGAAGGAGTTGGAGGTAAATGGAAGAGGAGGAGGAGGAGGGGTGGAGGAGAGTTGGGGGACATGGAGGAGGAGAGCAGTGGGTTTATTGGGAGCTCCACAGGGAGGAGATAACTCTGTTTCCTCTGCTTATCAGGAAGAGAACACGACCACTATCTCACAAACAGGCCTGACACTAACCAGAGCACACCACAACATCCAGAGCTGACAGGGGCCAGGCCAGACCTACTGAGACAAGACCAGACCTACAGAGACCAGATCAGACCTACAAAGACCAAACTAGACCTGGCCAGACTAAGCCAGGTCCTACAGAGACCCACATGGATCAAGCCAGGCTCACAAAGACACACAAAGACCACGCCAGACCTAAATAAATCGGAACAGACCTTCAGAGATAGAGACCAGAGCAGACAAACAGACCATCAAAGATCAGACCTACAGAAACACACTGAGTCCAGACCAGACCTATAAAGACATACACCAGACCTGACCTATTAAGACCAACATAGACAAGACCAGACCTAAAGAGACCAACATAGCCCAGACCAGACAAGACCAGTCCAGTCCAGACATGCAAAGAGATCAGACCAGACCAACAAAGTAAGAACTGCATTACCCACAATGCCCTTGTTCTAAAGCACAGTGTGTTTTGGTAAAATTGCTAAAAGGAGAAGAGAAAGAAGAAGAAAAACAAATACAGAAAACGAAGAAGAAAATGTAGGCGTAGAATAAGAAAGAAGAAAAAATTGAGGAGGATAAAGGGCTAAAGTAAAGAATGAAATTAGATGAAAGATATCAGTGATGAAATTCATGAGGAAAGAAAGAGAGAAAGAATGTGGGGAGGAAGGAAAGAAAGATGGAGACGACAGCAGAGGGAGGAATGAAGCACTTGAGATAAACAGCCGAGGTCAAGATCACACTTCAGACATCTCTTCTGATCCCTCCGTCTCTCTGAGGACGACACAGCTCGGATATTTACGCAGTCTTCACACTCACAGACGACACTTTAAGAGACCAAATACATGTTGGCAGAGAATTATAAAATCCACTATCTTATATCACAACTCTCCAATCTGAAGGATTCTCTTTTAAAATTAAGTCAGAGGAAATTAAGAGGCCCAGAGGAAAGCCACATCACAGTCAGTCATTTAGTTAGAAAATCACTAAATATCTGGCTTTTATGGCGTGAAATACTACTTCCACTACCACCGCGAGTATTCAGAGTGCCCCTGCTTCTCTTCAGAGAATGTTTTATTCAAAAAGTGAATTCATTTTTTATGATGTTAGAGGTAGGCCTGTCCCAAATACTGGTTTGGGGGCTTTGAAGCTTCAGTTTGAATTATGGTTAAAATTCAAAGCTTTGGGATGGGGGAGGTTCAGAGATGGTCTATGCAAATGAAATCTACCATACTTGCCTTAAAATCCACTATACTTGCCTGACATACGAATGTGTCATTTTTAGTTAGTGTTTCTTTTTTGTTGGTTACATCAGGTTAAGGACAACGCAGAAATAGTAAGCTATTTCTAAACATCAAAACAGGCAACTTTTCGGTCAAATGCTGTAAAATCAAGAAAACAGTTGACCTGAAAAATAAGACAGTCTGTTTTTGGGAGTTTCCCAGAGAGAAAAAGATTCCCCTACAAATATTAAATATAAAAATACTACTTAATTCAACACTACATCAATCTATTTCCATTTAGAGCCTTCAAAAGACAAAAAACTACAAGGGCTGGGTAAAAAATAATCTGTTTTAATGATCAAGTCAATTTTCAAAACTTACTGACAAAAAATGGGATCATAAAATTCCAATATCGATCTTTTAATGTACTCCCTTTGCCTGTGGGTGGTCCCTCGTTCCAGCCTTTAGAAAATGAGACCTGGCCATGTGAGAGGCTGGCACTTTAAAAACATTTGTGGCATGTAGGTGCTTTACTGAACTTAAAACAGAGAAGAGCTGGACAACAGCAAAAATGTTCCACCTGAGACAAACCCCACAGGAGAAGGCCTGTATGTTTAAGTTACCATGCAGCACTGCTCGTTCCCAAATGGCTACTGAGGCTGTTGCAACTTTCATATGCTGGAATCTACGTCTGTACAGCATTGTTGAAAATGCTGCCGTGAAGAACCTCGTTAAGAAGATACAACCACACTACGTGGTGGTACAAACATAAGAGTGAAGCTGCCACCTGAAAACTGTACGCAGAGGTGAAACAGCTTCACAACTACAAAGCCAAAGGCTTGTTCTGAAAGTGCATTATGCATCTGTGTTACATGATCAGTTAATCCTTTGCGCCAGGACTCCAACAAACAGACATGAAGAGAATATTCAAATAAAAATACATTGGTATTGGTGCTGAAATATCCCCAAACCAATCAATATTGATTCAGATTAGACGATGGTGACTCAGGAAATGTCGACAAACCGGGTGCATTAGAGTTAAAGTAAAAGGTACAAGGCTCAAAACTTACCTTTCAACACCATATTTTTATGTTTCTTTGTGTTTGTTGACAGACTCAGTAACAAGCCAAATAGCTAGTCTAAGCAACAAACACATTGAAAAATAATTACTTCATTAACTCCTACTGCACAGCGTGTTCATGGACCATATACCATCAATTGTTTCAAGTGACTGGAGGCAGCACTGACGAGGCTGCCTGCAGTGTCTGCAGACATTATTTGTTTTTTTAATCAGCCTTGCAAGCACAGGCATTATTAGCCAATAGCAATTATTTCTAAATGTCATTAATCAGCCGACCAATGAATGGGTCTCTTTTAAAAGGCAGACAGGCTAAACTGCAGTGACTTACATGTAAAGCAACACAAGTAATACGAGAAGCCATATCTAATCTACTGGCTATCAACAAAAGGTGACGAAGACAGAAACAGACCCAGTCCTTCTTTACGCCCAAATCTGAGTCATTATTGGCTCAACATGTTAAACATGCATCCTTGCCTTTGCATTGTCTAGAATGGGTAAAATTAATGTGACGTTTAATGTAAGAACCCTAAAAAGCTTGAGTAAATCTCGACTTTATTAGGTTGTAAATATAACAGAGAAAAGAAAGCAGCATTTGTAATGTGTGAAGCCTTTGGTGTGTGTGTGTGTGTGTGTGTGTGTGTGTGTGTGTGTGTGTGTGTGTGTGTGTGTGTGTGTGTGTGTGTGTGTGTGTGTGTGTGTGTGTGTGTGTGTGTGTGTGTCCATTGGGTGGGGGTTCGGTCTCTGAAGACTGTTCCTGTTGAGTACTGGTTGTTCCCAGACTCTGATAGAGCTTGGACCGAGCAAAGTGGAAGAAGAAAAGGGTGGAGCAACTGGGGGAGTGCCAAGGAGAGAGGGGAGAGTATGGGGGAGGAGGAAATAAAAGTGGGAGTAAAAAAAGAGGCAGGCATGGAGGAAGAAAGGGGAGAGCAGAAACAATCTAAAAGCTGACATCAGTCTCTGTAACCTTTCTCCTTTACTCTAAAATATTCTCCTTCCACTCTTCCTTTTGAATTTATATCACCTCATTTTTCTTCTCCACCCACTTAACTGTCCAAATCAGCCTTTTCTCCCCCTTTCCTTTCACATTTTCTTCCTCTCCTTCACTTCCTCGCTCTTTTATTCTCCCTCTATCCTCCTTCTCTTTTCTCCACCCTGTAGTCTTAAGTCATAATTTTCAGTGACGGCCCGGGCTGATCACACACACTGCAAAACCACATGACCCACACGACCAGATGTGTTTAGCACGCCTCACACACACACACACACACACACACACACACACACACACACACACACACACACACACACACACACACACACACACACACACACACACACACACACACACACACACACACACACACACACACACACACACACACACACACACACACACACACACTCTTCATATGACCGTCTGAATGACCCTGCAGATGTTAACTCTGTTACAAATTGTAGCAGACTTTTCCACCTTGTGTCATTTCTTTTCTTCAATTCAAAAACTGAATATAAATTCAAACTTGCCAGTGAGTCTAAAAGGAAAGTAAACACCAAGGAAACAGACACACTAAGCACAAACACAGCTAAACAAGATGTTACAGTTTCTGTAAACAATGTCAAATTGGTTTTCCAATTGTTGCAAAAGTTGGCAGAGCTAGCACCTCCAGCCTCCAGTTCTTCCTGCAGGTTAACACCCAGTCCTGTGCTGGATACACATCATTCTGGTTGAGAGGTTACATTCTAGTTTAACCAGGCATAGGATACAAGCAGCTTTATCTCCATTTTCAAGATCAAATTACTGCCTAACCATGCTGTGCTATGAAGTGTCATCTGTCATCTGTGCGTATATATGTGTAACAGACTAATATAGCATTATAGTGGGAGCCATTCACTAGAGCTACAGCCTTGGCTGGTGGCGGGTGGCCACCCTACAGATTAAGCCTGGTCTATGTGGACGTGAGAACTACAAACTTGTGCATTGATGTGTCAGTGTCGCGCAGCAATACTCCGCTGAAATGCTTGAGGGCAGTGTGGTCTCTGATCGTCTGTTTCCAGCCCTGCCACATTTTCTGTTTACTTTTTTCACAGCAATTCTGAACTTATTTTATTTTACAGCTGATACACGTTGCCAATGTGCAGCGATTCCAGAAGTGCTGTAAATGCAGGAACTACAATGCTGTCCAGTGGACCAATCACAGGCTGCTGCGAAGGTATGGGGTCTACGCAGACCTAAGCATGTAGGCTATGGGGTCGATTCGAAGCAGAAGTATAAACCAGGCTTTAGACACACCATATGAGTGGCATGTCAGGCCTACAATGATAAAAATAACCCCCTTGGAATTCTGGTGCCAACTAACAAGAGTGACATCGTTTATTCTACTAAACACACATCATATAGTGAAACTTATTGTAGGTATAATGAAAAAAAAAACACTGTAATGATTTTCTTGGCCATTCAGCACAACCCAGCTAACAGTGCACTGCCTCACATTTATTATTTATCAATCCTAATGGAGTGACCTAAAGGTTGGTCACTGAGTTACATTTAAATAGTTATTTATAACTTCATGAATCATTTACAGCTGAGATTTTGTTCTGCATGATATGATCAACACAATGTGTCATATTTTTGTAGTTACTTGTAGCAATTTAACGGTTTCTAGTCTTATTGTGTTTATCATAGTGTAGTTATGAAAGGAACAATATATGCAATGAAAGCACCACCAGTAAATTAAGTTATATCAGCAGTACCAGTGTTTTTCAGCTCTGCCTCTAATATGAGCTCAACAGACTTCTTCTTAAATCACCTGAAATCTGATTTTCAGCAGGAATCCATCAACAAAAATATCCAGAATATTTGTTCAACACTTCGGCTGCAACAGCTCCAGTCCAAAAATAACACAAGATACACGCACAAACACACACAGCACGCAAACTGTCCGCGCTTCACAGTCCAGATTGGAGGGTCGCCTGTGTCGTCATGGCGATCTATCCCATCATCTCACCCTGGCCCGCTGCCAGATACTTTCACTCTCTCTCCAACGCACGCACGCACGCACACACACACACACACACACGCACACACAAAATCCTGGCCAGCTCATGTTGCAGTGCATTGTGGGATGTCAGATCTAATCTATTCCACAGGATACCTTTGTGTATATGTATGAGTGTGTGTACGTCTGTGTGTGTGAGTGTGGGTATGTATACATCTGTGTCTGTGTCTGTGTCTGTGTGTGTGTGTGTGTGTGTGTGTGTGTGTGTGTGTGTGTGTGTGTGTGTGTGTGTGTGTGTGTTCTCCCAGTAACTGTGGGTCTTTTGTTCCAATGTCTGTGTCCTGCTGGTCTGAGTGTTAAAGTGGGATCAAACACATTCCTGAACAGCACAGGTTCAAGACGGACCGCCCACCTGTCGCACTGACTCACCTGCCTGTATGTCAACATGAGTGTTAGTGTTTCAGTCAGCCTGTCTGTCCGTCCGTCATAACCATGACACATAATCACCCACAGATGTACTTCTAAGTCGGCTGTAATCCCAAAATGAAAAAGGAGGCTGGTAGAAGAGGAAGCAGAGAGTCATGGGAAATGTAGTATGTATTTGTACTCGTTAGCCCTTATATACTGAATCCTTTCACAAACTTTAATGCCAAGGTAAGCCAGATAAATGCTGTTATTCTGCTACTTGTTGTTGTTTTGTAGCCAAAGAATGCTAAATTCACAAATACATAATATGTAAGTTTTCTCATGTTATCTTGTTAGCATGGTACCATGCTAATGTTTAGCATTTTAGTGTTTTTAAGGCATTCAGTCCTTTGGTTTAGATGTGTCATCTGTCATTTCCTCATATTTTATAATGCATCTGTTGATTTGTAAACTGAAGACAGTTTTTCACTGATTTTGAAATAGTCTCACTCAAACTAATGCCTCTTCATGAGCTACAAAGTAAAATGAGATCATCGGCAATGTGATTGTCCTTTCTTTACGATGATTTTAGTGCCTGTGTTCACGTTAGAAATCTGAGTCGGTACTCATCACTCACCTGGAAGTGGCTATCCTCTGGTAAAGGTGGCAGTGAGAGGTAAGTTAAATAAGTTTTATTTTCATGGATAAATAAATCAACTAATCACATAACATCTAGTAAACCATGTGGAGAAAACAATGAAAAGAAGAAGAGGGAAAAAAGGAAAACCAACACTGTCACACTCTTCCTGATGTAAATAAGCTGTGAGATATCAACACGTAGCAACTTCAGACTGATGAATGTGCATTAGGTCAAGGACATGTGATCCCTCCCCCTCACAGTCCAATGTCATCATGGTCATTCCCCATGATGCCACGTGCCAGCATGTATTTTTGGGTAAGGAATACACAGGTGTATATCTTAGTAATATCCCAGGATATGAGTGCCACACACACACACACACACACAGACACAGAGACACACACACACACACACACACAGACACAGAGACACACACACACACACACACACACACACACACACACACACACACACACACACACACAGCTCAGTATTTCTATCCCTGACAGACTGATGGATGGACACACACATACACAATTCATTCAGCATTATTCCTATGATACAACTCCCTACCCCACCCACCCGACACACACACACACACATACACACTCAAAGCCTAATGTAATGCATGCTGTCATCAGGGGTCGTGTTACACCTCTGCCCCAGAGAGGGAGAGGGTGGAGGTCAATGATGTAAGCCTCTCTGTTGTCGTAGCAACGCTGAAAAAAGCAGCTGAAGTCAACCCTGCTGAAAATGTGATCTGAATTTCCAGGAATCCTCCTCCTGTGACGAACTAAAATCTGACAGAGCCCAGTTAGAAACACACAGGATCTGCTTTCGTACAGCGGGAGAGAGAAGCCAAGGCGGGGGATTATCGAAACATGTGGATCAGACCAGAGGCACAGAAAATAAAAACAGGAAACATCTCAATCTCTGTCATATATCAGAACCAGTGGGTCTGATTCATCTGGGAAATTCTTCTGTTAGGGTGTATTTAACAAAAAAAAAAAAACATCAGCTCAGATAGTCTGAACAGTTGTTTTCTTTATGTGTCAGAGAAGATGATTGCTTTCCTGCACATCAACGTGGGGCTGTGCAATAAACAATCTCTACACAGGATTGTGATAGGATTTATGAATATAGTAATAATTTTCACTGAACATTTTTAATCCAAATGTATCTTAACCCAGAACAATCACACCAACACTCGATCAGCGAAGAAGATCTCTCTATGGAAATAAAGGAGAAAAAATAATAATTAAAAGGCAAAGAAGATAAAAGTGTGATCTCTAGATATGAGGAAACTGTTGATGAAATGGTAACACCAAACCGATTATTTGGACATTAGCAACAGCTGAGCGCACAGCCCTCATCTGATCTGCTGGAGGGCATTAGGGAGTCACTGATTTTCAACATGTAACTATTTTATTCTGTAAAACTCTAGTTTACTTCACTAACCTTAAGCTTAAAAAGGAAACAGAATATTATAATATGGCTGAACATTGTATATCAATGGAGGAGAGAGGTCAGGTAAATTAGCGTTAGTTTGTTTGCATTGGAAAAACCAAGAACAGAAATAGCATAGAAGAGATAGAAGAGGTTCAAGACACAAATACTGTACATGAACATTAATATGAATCTTTAGCGCCTGTTCACACTTCCAACTGCTTACTTCATTTTTACTAATGGAGAGTTTGTTTTCTATTGGCTCCACTAACATGATACTAGGGATGGGTCATGATTTTCGAATGTTCGAATACTCGTTCACTTGCATGTAAACATACATGCAACGCTGCTGCATCACAGAAAGACCGTCAAAAAGATCTAGACAGACTCTGCCTGTCTCGGGGAGGCATGAGAATGAATAATTGCTGAATAGATGCGAATGACCATCGAATAGTGTTTTGGTTTGAAATGCCCATCCCTGTACAGGATACTTCTCAAACTGGTAGATTTAACTCTAAACATATTCATATTGATTAAGTAAAAACAACATCTATAAAAAAAAAAGGGAAACTATTGACCAATTAAATCTGGCCTCCAGGTCCATAAAGTTGCTTGCTGGAGCTTTCAACACTGAAAGCTTTGCTGACGAAAAGTAAAGAATCTGTCCTTACTAAAATAATTTACCTCCAATTATATTTTGTTTTATTGTTACTGCAAATTCTTCTTTTAGTGAAAAGCTTTTATTTCTCCACATTCAAACCAAGCGTGCCGGATACGGCCCTGGTGGTGAGGCTTTTAGCCGTGTGTCTGCCCCCTGGTGGCTGGCTGCAGTATAGGTCAAAAAATCTGTCGGGGGAGCAGTCAAACTTTAAAAAAGTAAATACACGTCGTACGAATGTTTCTCACACCCGTATTCTGTGGTGATATGTAGTTATTATTTGACTGTTTTGTTTCCAAGGCCTCTTTTTTCTGAAAAGTTTCTGGATCATTTGCAGAGGTTTAACTGTGAATGCAGGGAGGCCTGCCAGTAGAGAGTTGCAGTAGTCAATGCGTGACATTACAAGAGCCTGAACCAGAAGCTGTGTTGCATGTTCTGTCAGGTAGGGTCTGATCCTCTTGATGTTATAGAGGGCAAAACGGCAGGACCGAGCAATCGAGGCAACATGAACCTTGAAGGTTAGCTGGTCATCAATCATGACACCCAGATTTCGGGCAGACTTAGTGGGCATGAGATTTTGAGATCCAAACTGGATATTGATCTGTGGGTCCATAGTGGGACTGGCTGGAATGATAATAAGCTCAGCCTTGGACAGGTTGAGCTGTAGGCGACGTTCCCTCATCCATTTAGAAATGTCAGCAAGGCAGGATGAGATCCGAGCTGAGACAGTTGTGTTGTCAGGTGAAAAAAACAGGAAAAGCTGTGTATCATCTGCATAGCAGTGATAGGAAAATCCATGGGAGCGGATCACTGCACCAAGTGATGTGGTGTATATTGAGAACAGGAGGGGACCAAGCACTGACCCTTGAGGTACCCCTGTTGATAAGCCATGCATATTGGACACTTCTCCTCTCCATGATACTCTAAAAGATCTCCCTGTGAGGTAGGACTTGAACCACTGGAGGGCAGAGATACCAGAGTGAGGAGTGTATAGAGAGGAGGATTTGGTGGTTTACTGTGTCAAAAGCAGCAGACAGATCCAGCAGCAAGAGAGCTGAGGACTGACCTGCTGCTTTAGCCACACGCAACGATTCTGTTACCGACAAAAGTGCAGTTTCAGTAGAGTGGCCCCGCCTAAAGCCAGACTGATACTGATCAAGTAGATCATGGTTCTGTAGGTATTCTGAGAGCTGGTTGAAGACTGTGCGCTCCAGTATTTTTGAAAGGAATGGAAGAAGTGAGACCGGCCTGTAGGTGTAAATGAAGGTTTGGGTCTTTTTTTTTCTCACACTGATGACAGGTGGAGAAGTTAAGGATCACTTTAGATGTAGTTAATTTTGTTTTGTTTGCAGATTGAACGCATTCAAGGATCATCACAAACAGACGGACAGACAGACAATCAGACAGAGTCCCGCCCAGGGGCAGCGTCCCACTTTCTCATTTCCTCTCAGTCTGGACCCCACCCTCGCTTCAACAGCAGCGCCTCAGGGTGTGCACATCATAGATTTATTTATACACAAACACAAAGACAAAGTACTTACTAACTCAAGTATTCACGTTTGATTCTACTTTATACGTCAAACATCTGAAACAGCTCAGAGGAATAGGATGAACAAGTACATTAGGAAGGAGCTAGCTCCACCTTCGTCCTGTATGTATGTGGATTTGAACTAGCAACCCTTAACATAACGCAGCTGCGACCTTGTCAAGATGACAGACGCTTATAAATAACATGAACACACACACAATGTACAGATGGTAGTGTGTCCTTTGACCACATCTGGAGGTCTCAAACCGAACATTTCATTTATTAGGAATGTGTGCGTAATGTGTGCGTAATGCATAGTGTGTGTATGTGCATGTGTGCGCCTGTGTGATAGAGAGAATTGCTTCTGGCTACATGAAAATCCAATTAAGTTCTGCTGAAGGTCAACACGTAGTTCATCACCCTTAGTGTGCCCCATGTGTGTTTGTGTGTGTGTGTGTGTATTTGTGTTCTCAATTGGACAGCTTGAACTAGCGACAAGTCAACAAAACCTCACAGTACCATTGAATCATTCAAAGCGCACACACAGTAGTGGTGCCTCAGTGTGTTAAATAGATAGATGTGACCTGAGTTGTTGCTTGTTAGACAGTGAACGCACTGACCGCCTGACTGTTTGTTTGTGTGATGAGGAGCTCAGCAATAAAAGAAAAATGCGATTACAACTGAAATATACATCTGAAACTATTTGTGGATTCCTTGGTTGAACAATCAAGTGAACAATAATTATCAGTTCACCCCTTAATAGATCAATATTTTATGTTATTACCCGACTCTCTTGCTGATCTTCTGGCTGTATAAGATGTTTGATAATGGGTGGTCAAAACCCCTTGACAACGGTTATTAACTTTCACTAACATGAGCAACGCCAGAGGCAAACAGATCATGAATCATTTCAAATAAATCAAATAATCTTTTAATCAATGTTTTTTGCCAACGTGTTAGTGTTTTAAGTTAGCGGGTTCGCGCCAGGGTCTTGCCTTACCCAGTTGGGATTCTATTTCACATAAATACCTGCTAACCACACATTATCCCTTACTTAATGAATTCTCAAGCAAAGTAGAAGAATGTCTGCAGCAAAGACAGATTGTATAAACCAACATCCATGTCTTCTGAGAAACTGATTTGCTGACGTGAACAAGTACAAGTAAAGAGCTCTGCTGCATGCAATCAGCTGCAAAGCCAAAGCCAAGGGCCGAACCAAATGAGCTGACTGATGGCTGACAGTGTAGCCTGTTTGCACGGTCATTACATGCAACCTTTGACTCAATGAAATCTGTCGTGTAGATGTTACTTCTGTTATGCCCCCATGTAAAAAAAAAACAGTTATATGTCGTTCATGAATCAAAGTACGCTCAGATCTTAGACAGCAGAAGGCTGTGCTACGATGCCAGATCCGAGGGTATGTCGAAACTTTGAGTCAGGGTTTGCAGTGTCATGAAGTTGGCTGACTCTGTACTTCCTGGTTGGGGTTATGTTCAAAGTTTAACCATTAATTGAGAAAAAAACAAGCTCTGTCTTTAATCGTTTCCTGACAACGTTCTCCAGAAGCAGTATAGATGCTCAGATGAGGTAACATGTATGTTGAAATGTTTGGAATTGTAACATTACATTTGTAAAGCCACAGAATGAAGCAGTTCAGTCAAAGCAACACTTACTATAAGAATCGCATCACAGGAGCCCATTAGTGATAAATATAATGTTACAGAGAGAGCTGTGTTATGTGTTTTTATCATATCTGAAAAAAACATGAGGCACTGAGAGAGTGACAGGAGCTAAAATAAAGATAATGTATAAATTCACACATTTATTTTCTACAGGATCCCCCTCGTCTTGTTTGCAGCAGCAGGGTTTTACTGAAATAACTTCAATATGTTCATCATCACTTCTCGTTCAATCAGTCTAACTGAAATGGACAGTCAGCGATCGTTCCATTTTGTGCTGAAAAAGCATCAAATGATGCGTCAAATGCACCCTTTATGTAACCGTGTACAGAGCCTGAAGCAGAACGCCTGAGTAAAAAGAGAAAGATCATAACCAGCTTCATGATACCAGATAGACTCTAACTGGGGCTTCAGGCTTTAGGAGGTCAGCTTACTCATGTTGACCTGGCTAGCACAACCTCAGTTTGACACATCTACACGTCTCCTTTAAAACGGTTATGTATTTGTCCTCAAGTGACTAAAGCAGCTGTAGTCAGTCTTCTTAACCCATCTATTCTTCTTACTGATATCGCTCCGTCCTCACCTCTCTCACTGTCTTCACTTTCCTCTCATCATCTCTGTCCGGTACAATTCACTGCCTCATGACCCCTGTTAAATGAATTAAGCCGCAGAGGGTTTAGTTTAGAATTTGGAGAATGTGAGTACAGGTCAGAGAGGGACCCAAAGACAAACTCCTCTCATAGTCAAACAAGATCTATATTTTGAGAGATATGGGCTCAGTGGGTAGAAACACTTTAAAGCTGCTTCTTTCACTTAATGTGTTTGTTTTAAATCCCCCATCACATCAGCCTCAGCAGCCTCTTATCTAACTATCGGGGAAATCCAGCGGAAACGTGTAATCGGAAAAATCTTCTTGCTGCAAATTAGAGCAGTCTTCATAGACACTCTGTTCACATATTTTATTGATGAGATATCACGGGTGTGTAGCTGCAGCTTTCTTACTCAGATGGAAAATCTACACTATCATTTATGAGCTAAGCAGCTTTCATCATCAGTTTGGTCTTCGGAAACCGTCTAAAAACTCCATTTCGGATGTCAGAAACCACACAAACCCATGTTCATTCATCCATGAGTTTTTGTCGCTCTATCTGAGCAGCTTTAACACTTCAGGGATGGTTTAGGAGGCTTAGTTGGTGAAAAGAAGACAGCTAAAGGAAGGAATACACCATTTTGTGTGTGTTTGACCAACACTTGGGTTTGACCGTTTTACCTTGCCGTAACCCAGCTATGTAAACAAACGCGTGCACACACACATTTAACCTACAACAGAAAAGAAGCAGAACCAGACATAGCCAGTTCAAACATGCCATGCCTAGCTGATATCTTACTGTGTGTTGTTGTCACAAGGACACGAAGTATAACCAAAAATGAAAGATGAAAGAATGACACCTCTGAAAGATTTCAAATGATGATTTAAGATAATTTTACATTTTGAATTTGAGATTTTAAAACACAACCTTTCACCTGCCTGTTGATGGGGAGAAGTTTAAGATGCTAAGCTGACATCAGAGGTAGCAACAGAGTCATCTCTGCAAACAGCAGAGTAAGCAGGATGAAACAGTGTGGTATGTGTGCATGAGAGGCTCCTGCTGTTTGACTACACGTCATGCCTCTTGCTTTTGCTTCTGTAACGCCAAAACACTGTTTAAAATCTTACTCTGGGACAGCAATATGATGGCGATGTTTGGTTCAGTATAAAGGCGGTATACTGCATGAGACCCAGGCCCTGTTTACACAGAAATACATTCAATAGAAAACGGTACCGTTATAGCATTTTAACTTTTGAAAACGGGTTCTAGAGGAATTTTTGAAAACGCAACCTCATCCGTCACTGTGTAAACTTCTTGTTTGTTTGCACTCCTCTTTCTGTTGAAGAACAGATTTTTGCGCTGCCACATGGTGTTCTTCTTTGTTGGTGTTTCATTACAAAGTTACGAAACACTGCCAACTACTGGTCTGGCATGCATACTCAAGCGATTTTTATTGTTTTCATGTTGTTATGTGAACTCAGATGTTTTTTTAAACTCAAAAGGAAAGACTTTCCACTTTTAAAGGGGTTGGTATCATGTAAACAAAGTCTAAAAGTTTCGTCCACGTAGCTTTCCTGCGTTGACTTCACAACAGTAATCACTTAACTACCATGAGCACACTACACAAAAGACGTTTCATAATGTGCATAAATGGGAGCGTCTGTATTTGACAAATGTAATGAGTAAAACAGAGATCAACAAACAAAGACATCGTATCACACTGCTGCAATTCAGTCAAATTGGATCTTCACGGGACTTCTCTATGCGGGCTTTCGAGCTTGAATGCTGATTCTCAACTTCAACACTTCAGGAAAATAATTTACATAAGAAGCTTTGATCTAATTACAAAACTTTAAAAGGAGTTAGTTTTCTTCAGCGCTCGCAAATGTTTATACTAAAAGAAACTTTGAACCAAGTCTTACTAAACTACATCAAAGCTTTTTATTAACTCAAACACTTTGAAGGCTTTGATGAACCTGCACTTCAAAAGCTTTACAGAAAAGCTTTTCCCTTACAAAAATACAAAACTTCAAAGGCTTTGTTAAAAAATCTGTAGACCTAAATTTTATTAGTTTTCTACTTTTTGTAGAGCATGCCAAAACTGTAAATCTGTCAAAAGAAAACCAGTTGTATTAATATTAGGGGATTTATTGTTGAAGCCTCCAGTTATGAAAAAGAGAAAAATTACAGGTTTTTTCTTTGACCGACAGAGGGAAATAAGACACCAGCAGCAAGACTGACAATTTTGACTGTATGGGTCATTTCTTATGCCTGTAACCGCTGCAAGGGTGTAGGTGTCAGACCAGAGTTTTATTTTCAGACAAATATAATTAACATGCTGGTTCAAGCTTCTTTAAAGTAAGGATATCCATCTTTTCTTCATGACAGTCACTGAAGAGTCTTTGGATTGTGGAGAGAGGGTTGGAAAATTGATAGATCATAGGAATGGTGAGCCGAACAATATTAGTGTTTTGATACGGTGACTTTTACAAACTCTAGCATTCCTTGAAACTGGGACCAGGCCCATGCCTATTGACAGGTACCTCATACAACCCTACTCAAAAAAACAAACGTAACTATCCCTTTATGAACGTCAAAATTGAATCATAAAATTGTGGATGTAATTATTTTACAATGATGAAGTTTATCAAGAATGAAAACTGCCCTCATAGTCAGTAACTTCATCTGCAGTTAAATGCTGTATGGAATGATGGAGTGATGGACTGGGTGGACCTTTATATGGAGTTTTGACTCCATGGACTCACCTCTGTTTTTCTATTTGATAAACCTTTCAGTGTTTGGTTGGAGGTTGTGGTCAGCTCCATCAGACTTCTCTATATTTGGCTGAAGGTTTGCCATTGGGAACAATCCTACACTCTTCCTCCTCCTCTTCCCTCGCTTCTTCATGCCCTCCTCTGTGTCGCACTGCTCCACTTCCTATCTGCTGGACTTTTTCCAGAACATTCCTCTCTCTCTCTCTCCTCCTGCCTGGGAAAATCTTTCAGCTGGTACATTTTCACTCCTGTCCTCCTTTTTCTCCCACTCGTCCCTCATTTATCTCTTCTCCTTCTCCCTCTACAACCCCTCTCATTCTTTATTCCCCTATCACAACTAGACAGTGCTTTCATCAATCATCCTTCTGCTCTTCTTCACCCCCTGATACTATGTTTGTTTTGACACGTGATTTAGTTTTAGTTGTGATTTTGATAAACAACAAATAATTCTAATCTCACTTTTCTTGCCTTCCCTTCATCCATCTCTAGCCTCCTCATCCTGTGGGCCTCAGGATAAAGTTTCTGCTCCTCTTCCTCCATCCAACTCTTTTAGCTTAAAGCCTACGCCTCCAAGCTGTGAAGGAGGCAGAGGAAAAAACAAGATCCCCCTTCACAGTAAAATCCCTGAAACACTTTCAGCAACATGATTATTTCAGCTTATTTTCTCATTTTATTTTATTTTGAAATGTGCTTTGGTTCAGTTCAGTTGAAGGAATATATTTGAATGCTCCCACTATATGGGTCATGATAAAAAAAAAGAGGTAAAAGAGAAGGCACTGATTAAGAGATGACACTTAAAGTGACAAAAGGAGTCTCTTTTATAAAAGAGGACTCAAATATTAAAAGGAAAAGGGGAGATGGTAAGGTTGGGAAAGGAGAAAAGGCAGTGAAGGTGACTTTGGAAGAGAAAAAGGAAGGATGAAGGTAGAGGAGATAGAGGTGTATGCGGGACAGAGGGAGGGTCTGCAGTTAGGAGCAGAAAAAAGAACGACAGAAACACGATTGGCCTTGTTTCTGAAAATACAACTGGCCACATAGCTCTCGTCTTAAAGGGACAACACGCACCGTCTTCAGTGTTTGTTTTGTTCTTTCTTTGTAAACAAAGTCTTCTTCATTAACCATCTCTGATACCCTGTCAATCAAACTTTGTGTGTGCGTGGCTGTTATGACTGCTCTCCCTGGAATCACTTATACACTGTCATTACTAGACACTGATTGGTTAACAGGAATTCTTACTTCTAAGAAATTTCACAGGTGATGAATCATGCTCATCATGCAGAGCCTGCTGCCTCTGCTATGACTATTATTACTAAGTTGAGCTTTAACTACAACTGTGTGTTGGTTTATAAATGTGTTCAGATCAGACTTATATAAAAAGAGTTGAGGTTTAGAAAATGTTATATAAACTTTTTTTTACTACAACTTGCTCCTGCTTACAAAAACACTGACATTTGCTGTGTCATCGTGGAAATGCAGTCAAACAAATGACAACCTTTAACAGCTTTTCATTGGTGGATCTGACCAACACACTGTCAGATGCCTCCGTCACATGCCAAATAATGCCAAATAATAATTTTATGTTTGCTCCAAGGAGTTTATTTTGATTATTTAGATGAGATACATAAACATTTACAAAATTTCACATTTGTTCCTGAAATCCAAAGATGACAAAACAAAATGGAATCAATGATTCAAGAAACTTTGGTTAAAGATGTAAAAGCTGAGATCTATTTGGGAATTTTTTTTTAAAAATACAAGGACATTACAAGATTCCTTCCTCTCTTTTGAGTCAACATGTTGCCGAAATGTCACTGTCTTTGATCAAACATCCTGAAAACCTGGATGTGCTACTTGGCTAAAAAGACAATGAGTCAAACCCAGAGCTGACCATCTGTACACAGAGCTGACCGTCTGTACACAGAGGACGATCAAAGGCATCTTAAAAAGGTCAGTCTGCTTTCTTCACAATGTTTCTGATCACATGAATGCAGCTCCTTCTTCGTATTCACACAATGAAACTGGACCAACACCCCGACCCTCTGAGACACACACTCTGTCAACATGAGTCTGCTCTAATTAGTACTACAGCGAGACACTCTGGGTCCTGTTTAGAGAGGTGGAACGAGCTTGAGAGAGAAAGAAAAACAATTAGAAAAACAGATGAGAAAAAACAGGAAGGCTGTAAGAAAGAAGAGAAAGAGAGGCATGGAATCCACAACGTTGAACAACTAGAACTGAGTCCAGCTGTGATGAACTGAAACCACGAGAAAACTGTGTTACTGTGAGTTAAACAAATGATGCTCTGGATCTTAATCAACCACTTAGAAAACCAAAGTGACACAAACACACTAACCCATCAAGGCAGCAGTAGACCAGCAACTCCTGCATTGTTTAAAGTAAAACCAGTGTTTTCGTCATTGACTGAAATTAATGGACGTAGTATCCGTGATGTCACCAATCTGTTCCTGAAGCGCTGTTTTGAAAACGAATGTCGGCGGAAGCCATATTGGAAATGCTGAAGTCAACCTAACTTTTGTCAAGCTGGTGTGAGAGAAGGAGGCAGGCTTGAGCTTCCTAGCTAACAGCTACATGGTGCCCACCTGTCAGTCAAGTCTGCCATGTCCTTAAATGGGCAAAACATATAATCTTAATATCTTCTAAACTGTAACCAGGCTGTAAACATGTTTATTAATGCTGCAAAGATCATCTTTTTTGAATGTATGTGTATGTGGTTTCTGGTGTTTCTGCAGCCAGCCTCGAGTGGACGCTAGATGAACTGTAGTTCTTATTACTTCCGCATGGGCTTCATATTTGAAGTCCGAAGGTTGCCGCTTGGTTTTCGTCAATGGAGTTATTTCATTGAAATTTCCACAGAATGGTTGCAGTAAAATACATCATGTTATTTGTTTAATCTAAAAGCAAACAAATGTGAATAAGTTAGTTTGCCCTTTTTCTAAATCAAAGTGTCACTGAATTTTTGATAAAAACTGGCATTACACTTTGTGTTATTGTGTGTTATAGTCAACAGTCTGGTGGCTTTAAAGAGAACGGTGTAATGACTGTTTCTGGTTGATCAAAAAGGATCTTAGTAAAAATGTCGATCTCATAGGGATCCTTTCTGTAACGTTTTTGGACAGCTGCAATAACAACGACAGCCTGTCAGTGACAAATATGAACACTATTTGAAGTCATACTTTGATTGGACACATTTGCCCTAAGGATTACACTGCAGTCATTAAAGCCTGTTTCAGGGCTGCAGGCTGATCTTATCTACTGGAGCAAATTTCAAACGATGTTGTGTCTTCAGTCATTAAACTGTATATGTAAAATAAAGAGCCTGTGTTTTTTAAACACTGCTCTTCCCTTTTAAGTTTACGGAGCATATTTTTTAGCCCAGGGAATAACCTGTTTTGTTCCTGTGGTGTGTGCAGGTTTGTGGTCTGTCTCTACCAGAGTTTCTATAAAATAATTTGTTATGTAATCAGTAAAAACCCGTACTCCTCTGTGTATGGCTTCATAGACTTGTCTCGCACAGAGATGAACAAATGTGACGTGAGCGGCTCAGCTTTAATATTAGCCTGGTATTAAAAAGATGAAGCTTCCATATAAGATACTGCAGTAGAGCAGATGATTTACAGCTCAAATCTCTCTGCATCACGCTGGCCATGCCGAGCCAAAGCTGGATCATCACCACCACCTCCACAAAGCTGAGGTATCAGTGAGGGGAAGAGAGAGTCTGACACGGAGCCAAAACACTCCCATAAGCACTGTTCATGTTTCCTGCAGGAGCATCAATTCACTTAAAACCTCCCTGCAGATCGTTTATGATCAAAACATCCAAACCTGCTGATGGAAACAGACTAAACAACAAGACTTATTGACCTACTGAATATACTGAGATGGACCAGTAAATGAATTATAAAAACACTCTTCAGCTTCAAATGGAACAACCTATAAACTCTGAAGAAACAGGTCCACAGACTATTTTTAAAAACGCTTTGAGAGGTATTTAGGCTTTCACTAAATTAAAACCACATTTCCCATAAACTTCGCTGCACCCTGCCCTCTTTCCATCTATATCTGGCTTCACTCCATTTCATTTAAAGAGCCCGTAAACACAAACAGCAGATCTAAGCTCCCACCACATCAGCAAACGTCACATGGAAAGTTTAAAAAAAAGGGGAGAACTATTTTTGAAAAAGTGCTTCCTATTTCCTGCAAGGTCAATGGAAAATGTTGGAGAGCTTTCATTTGAGGTACATTATATCCACAGCAGGAATTCAGTCATATTTTAAGATTTAAAAAAAAAGTTTTTAGTCAAGCAGCTGTTTTAATCCTCTTTATTTCTCAATGAGAAAACAAACCTTTAAAAAGGAGGACTTCATGGTTGCTACACCAAAATCTGTCTGAAGCCTTTAATACCTCAAGATGGAGCTTTCCTAGGCCAGAAAACTGTCCTCAAGTGATACCACTTGATTCAGTGTTGGTTGAGTCTGAACACTTCAAGTTGGAACATAGACTGTATATGATTGTACTAATTGAGCCTTACCACTTGTCTCTGCGAGAGGCTGTAGTAAGGAAGTTTCACAGCATCTTATTTCTTTGTCATTTAAAAGGAAATTTAAATTCTACTCTAACTAACCAACTTGTCTAAAGGTAAGAAAACACTCAGAAAACAGTCAAAACTGAGCACACTGTATTCATCACAGCTTAACACAGGATCACAGAGTCTGTGAGTAAAAGATGTCTAACTGGTTTGCAGACTGATGATAGCAGAGCTAGCACCACCAGCCTTTGGTCACCCATGCAAGTTCACATCCTTGTGAGACCACACTATGAGATGCCACCTGTCATCCGTGCTTGTTTACATCCAGATGGTGGAGCATTACAGGATTATAGGAGTAGCCATTAACTTTACCTACAGCCCCAGTTAGTGGCAGGTAGCTGTGCAACAACTTCACAACATATGACTTGCATCATAGGCCTACAATGGTGAAAATATTCAATTGTTTGATCCACTAGTAATTCTGTCTACTAGTGTCACATATCCCTAAGACGTCTGTTGCATTGTGGGAAATGTATGGACCCAGTTTTGACAAGGAAAACAAATGTTTTGGCTTAAAATAACCAAACCTTATAGTTCTGCATGGATTGTTATCTTCTTTTAAAAAGCTTCCTCATGCATCTAAAAACTACAGTTATTCGGATCAAATACGGTGCACAAAAACATAGTTACCAGAACATTCACAAGAATTGTGAACCCATTCTTGGAGGAATTCATGTGACAGTAATGTGCATTAAACCCCTTTCATTTCATATGATTGTTTGTTTTTACTTTGGAAAAGAAGGGGTGCGAGAATACTTCCCAGTTGCGTTTATGAAGTTACATTTTTTGCTCTAGAGCTTCCAAAATTCTTGGTATCTTTTGGAGATTTTTGTTCCCATGTGCAACAAGAGGATATCAAAGTTCAAACTAAGACTTTGAGGTTCAATCTCAGCCTCCATTTTATCTCTGATTCCTCAAAATCTGACATGGAACAAAGCATAAAAATCCAATGATTTCACTGCAAACATTAATGCAGGTGGACATTCTTGTCATCAAAACATCTCTTTAAAACCAGATTTACATCCAAAGGATTCAATTTTATTATATAATGGTTGTTTTACTGCAGCATGCTGTAAAAGCAGCAGGAGCTGGGAACAACTCGACACCTCACTGTGACGTCTTAAAGGCTCCAGTCAACAAGTTGCCAAATGTCTCCCAGTTGCTGCATCTAAAGAAATTAAGAGGAGGAAGGTGAGAAGGGTAAACAAGGATGGACAGAAACAAAATGATAAGAGAACAGCTGAGGTGAGAAAGAGGAGATAACTCCAGGAGAGAGGAATTTGAAGGAGCAGGGGAAAAAGTCAAAGAAAAGGGAAATGGAGGAGAAAAGTAAGGAGTAAAGAGAGGTGGAAGAAAGCGGATGGAAAGAAATCAGAAACCTCACATTATAAAAGGCAAAGAGAAGGAAGATTAGGAGGAAAAGGCAATGGAGAGAGGGAAAGAAATTGAGAAGGGGAGGGAGGAGGAGAGAAAGCAGCAGCCCAGCCTGTATCTGATTACATAATTGCTCTACAGGATTTGAAACAGGGTCTGCGCAAAAGAAAAACGCCTCAAAGCAGCAACGTTACGCACATTTCATCATCACAGAACCTCTACAGTCAGCCAGAAATATATTACAGGGAGATTTCACTAATTTAAGTCAACACAAAAGAGGCTCAGACAGCTAAAACTGTAAATACAACAGTATATTTTTAATCTAAAGGGCACAAGGAGGGTCCAAGTGTATTTCACATTAATATTAGACTATAAGAGCACCATGATAACATCAGATCTGAAGAAATACTGTTTTTTAGTGACAAAGTGACACAAAGAGTCACCAAAACATCCCAAAGTACAGAGAAGGTCACTGCAGAGACTCAGAGTCCCTGTAGGGATGTTACACAGGAGTGTTATTGGAATATTTTAGTGTTTGTGTTCTGAGGATGAGGTTAGAGAAGGCGACCACGCCTGCACCACCACCTACATCTCTACATCATCATCTACATCATCATCTACATCACAGAAATGAAGGGCTAAAAAATCTTCGTCAACTCAGACCTCGCAAAATAAAGATGGGGATGCAGAGTTCACCCCAAAAAATAAAACAATAACAACCAGCAGCAGCTCTGGCGCACTGACTCCATCACACACGCACACAGGCACACAAACAAAAACACCCCGACACAAGTTCAATAGCGCGATGGAGAGCGACGGAAAACACAGAAGCAAAGCCGGAGGACGAGCTCGCTGTCCGGCTTCGTTTGGCGCCAACAACCCACTGCAGCACCACACTGATTTCTACACAGGTCTAACACGGGATAGGTGGCCTCTATCCCGATGTATCAGAGTTCAAGGATGCACATCCGCGCCACAGACGCAGACGTCGAGGATGTGGATGCTTCTCCAGCTCAGGCACCCACACAATGAATCAAATTCATGCAAACACTGATTTGGAATAAAATGAGATAGACCAACACGGTTCAACCCTGGTATGCACTCACCTGGAGGCCGACGGAAGCGCAGTGGAGTCCGGCACGAAGTGAAGGACGGACGGACGGACGGACTGCCGAAAGCTCGGAGAGAAAACAACGCAGGGGCAGTGAGTCCTCAAATCCACCAATCCTCCTCCTCCTCCCCTTCCTCCCCCCGCCCATACGCCCCGCTCTGCCTCAGTACGGCCCGGACTGCAGAGTGTGGTGCGCTCGATTCATGCACCGCGCTGAAGCGGCCGGGTGGCGCTATACCGTGGGCCGCTCTACGTTGAAGTGTCTTAGCAGTACACAAGCAAAAAGCAATAGATAAAGATATTCTCGTAATAATTATATAAAACTTTGATTTTATAAACATTAACTGCACCATACCTGGCGTTTGACTGAGAGGTCAGATAATGTCCTAATCCATGGTAAAAACACAGCATTACAAACTCTTTCTGTTCTTTAGCCTCAATACAACAAAATTGATCTCTTGAAATTTTACTAAATAAATATATATAGGTACAATAAGTGCAAATTCATAAACATGTAGATCGAATCACTGGAAGTAACGTTTTTTTTTGGCATCCCCTGTTTACAATTTAGCTAATATTGGTACTGTATATGCATAAGTTTTGTGTTTGTTGGTTTGTTTGTTTGTTTTTTAATAAAAATCCGGTTCGACCTTCTTAAAACAGTCAAACTTAGAACAGCAGAGAATAGAATATATCTTTACTGTCATTGTGCATGGTACACCGATTTATCAGTACAAAAAGTAAAAGGAATAATAATCATAAAAACAGTAGACGAACATTAATAATAAATACACAGAAACAACTTATCACTTGTCAAGATTTTTTGGAATGAAAAGAGGCAGTTCAGGCAGTGTGTTGTACATCACTTTATGTGACACCTATATGCCCTGGCCTATTCAGACATATAAATAACTACATAGAAATCAACTACCTTAATGCTGATGTTTTTTTTGCTTTTAAAGGTCCTGAAGGAACATAAGTGGGCTACTAATTTCAGTTTGTTTCACAACCTACCAAAAACCAAGTGGCAACCTCCGGTCTCAAACGATGAAGCCCATGCGGAAGTGTTATAAACTGCAATACACCAAGAATCAGCTTGAGGCTGGCTGCAGAAACACCGGAAACCACATAGACATGAGTGGGAAAAAGGCGATCTTTGCAGCATTAATAAACATGTTTACAACCTGGTTCAAAAAATGGCTTGGCCCTACGAAGTTAATCTCTCTATCGGCACACACATACGGGGTGAGTTTTTTTCTAACGTGACGGTTCAGAAGATATTAAGATTCAGAGTTTTTGCCCAAATAAAGACATGACTGACGTGACTCCCGGTCGGGAACACATAGCTGTTGGCTGGGAGGCTCACACTACATCACACTCTGCCCAGTTGAGTTCCACATTTCCAATATGGCTGCCGCTGTCGATTGGCTTCAAAACAGCTCTCAGGAACAGATGGGTGACATCACGGAAACTACGTCCATATTTTATACAGTCTATGCCAAAAACTCACCACAGGAGCTTTAAAATACAGGAAGAAAGAGTGCTGTTTGAGGATAATGTGCATCGAATAAAGGATTATCTTATCTTATCTTATCTTATCACAACACTGAACCACATCAATTAATGCATTTTAATGTTGAAGCTGAAAAGGGTAGGCTAATGCTTGTTTTCACTCAATATATTTCTGAGTACAAGTATTTCACATATGAAGCACTTATTTTTGTTGTTGTATTTATTTATTTTATTAGTCTAGATTGTTTTTTTTATTGTATTTTCAAGTTTATATTTGTGTCTTTATTTTTGTTGTAGGTTACTGACTGATAAAGGGCTTTGAGGGTCAGCTGTGAGCTAGTGGTGGATGAATAAATAAAAATTGTTTCAATGATGTTAATTTGTATTATTGCGTAATATCCTGTGTGACATGTTCAGGATATGCTTGGTAACTCCTTCCAATAAAAAATCATATCTGATCACCTTTTTCGCCTTTTTACTGAAAATTTAAATGTAAATCAGAATAAAAGTGACGATGCATTTTTAGGTCGATTTGTAGAAGTAGACAGTCTCCACCCTTCCTGGCTGCCGTGGGATTACAATGAAGCACCCCCAGCTCATAAAGTCTGAGTGAGAGGCGGAGATCCAGCCAAAAGGGAGGAGGGGGTGGAGGGTGGAGGGGATAGAAAGGGACAGTGAGTCTGCAGAGACTGAATGATGCCAAACATGCCTCTGAGAAGTTGAGGATGAGCGTGATCAGACAAAATGCAATTAACGGAAGATCACAGAGTGTAAGAATTAAAGGCCATCTAACTGTGATATTCTAACGTGATGACTATAAGTCTTTCTCACAGCTGTCTAGGAAAAAATATAGAGTTTCCAGACACATCAGGTTTAAAGCAGACCTCATTCTGATCGCCACACTGTGAGCCAGCACTTCTTCCCAGATGAGACTCAAACCCCGCTGCTCTTTATTCAAGCACTCATCCTTTTAAACCTCCTACTCTGGTGAATCACCAGCCATGAACTCCACTTATCATTTTTAGTATGACTGTGTTGTTGTTAACTTGTGTTGTCTATATGGAAAGAGAAGAAGGCTGTTTTAACAGAGAAACATCTAGAGGCCTACTTTGACACCAAATTAAATTAGTTTCAATGGTAGTCATGTTTTAAACATACTTTCAAATTATATTTACTTTATCTTTATTAATGTTTAATTTGTAGGTATGTTTAACAACATGATTAGCAAGCTGACCAGCCATGATATTGTCTCAACTGAGCATCAAGATTTCACAAAGGACAGTTTGTCAGGAGCAGCTTCAAGATGCAAGTGAAATGGCCAATTGGACGTGAGATGATTGCTTGTGTGATCAGATCTGAAGCGCAACCTGGCCCCCCTCTGTTTTGAAGAGAATTACTGTTGTCTTTTTGGCCCTTAACTCCATTGTCACAGTTCACTCTTAGTGCTCTCATCAGATCCTTCATAGGGTCTTTCTCAAATCACTCTCTCCCCACTTTAACTCCACTACAGAGTGACCTCCATTTGAAGTCACACACCCACAACTGAATGAAGCTCACTTCATCAGGGTAGAGGGATTAGATTCAGCAACAATCTTTGGGACAGATTCCACTCACTCCTTTCACTCCCCTCTCTCTAGCAGTATGGGAGATACTCCCCATCTTCTCTGGAGACATCTCTTTTTGTAGACATCCTATGTATATTCAATCTGATTTTAACAATCTGCTTACTTCTTTATCAACAAAAACATGACGTTTTCAAGACTGCAGAGGGGTTAATTTGATAAATGTTAAAAGTTTCAGAGTGTATACCATGACAAACAATAAACAATGATACACCAGGTCAGTACATTGATACAGACTTACTGTTGCGAGGCTAAAAACCCACTCTAACTTCACACTAAAGGTTTTGGGTGGCAGTCCCTGCATGCAAACGTACTAACAGAGGTGAGTGTGGGGAGATGGGTGTAAGGGTCCCTTTTGGAAGGGTTTATCTCATTGTTTTGAGAAAGGAAGCTATAAAAGGCCACAGTGCACAACCTGTCAAGTACTACATGGCAGACAGACACCGTTATGGACTATCTAGTGAATAGTGAAGCATTTCACAGCTTAAGAGACACATTTCCCTCAGCAGGTGGAGGAGACCAAAACAGATCAAAAACTGGGAGTGGATATTAGACTTTAGCTTGATTCACACAAGCACAAAACTCCCAAAGACTTCTCAAAAGTTTCAGGGTGAGCTGCATTTGTGAACACAAACAGCTAAAAGTTGTTTCAAGACTTAACACAGACTTTTTCATGAAGGTCCGATGTCAAATTTCTGCGTGAAGCCAGGATGAGCCGATGTGAGAATGTAGCAGGAAATGTTTGGCGAAATTCATCGCCAGCAAGTGAGCAGGGGTGATGACACTTATATCATGCAACGGGTCTGAACCAGGGATGACAAATAAAAACATCTGAGGCTGAAGGGGAATGCTTTTCAGGACAAGATTAGAGAAGATGTCTGCACTGTCGTCTGTTTACATGTAGCACTGATATAAATGCAAGAAATGTCATCAGTTAGGTCACTGTTGCTCTGTCTGCCATCATGGTGTAAACATTGCTTGCCTCTTGGCCCACCCCAAGTCCCCAGCTCCTACCCCACTCTTTTGATGGGGAATACTTCATGCTGTGAGGGACATGTAGGAATAAGCAACTTTCAAAACTTTTGCTGGAAGACTTCCCTAACAAAATTTCAGGAGTGCATATGTGAAAGATGCTTTATATTCATCATGTCACAAACGTCACAGGGCATCAGTGATGAGTAATATGGGAACATTTCATCATATTTTAAATATATCAAAGTCAATGTTGCTTTACTGCTGCTGGAGAAACAAGAAGCTCAAAACTCAGATATCACAGGTTTAACTAAGGCTCTCTGACAGTGGTATCATGTCGTCATGTCGTCATGACATCATAATCGTATATTCTTCTCACACACGCACAAACACACACTTAGGGGTGATGCAATGATGCATTCAGGGTCTGAAGGTCATCCAGCTGGACTGAAAGGCAATGCAGCACAGTGTGTGTGTGTGTGTGTGTGTGTGTGTGTGTGTGTGTGTGTGTGTGTGTGTGTGTGTGTGCAGAATGTGATATGGCCTTGAAGGTCTTTTTGGGCTCTTGATGACTAACACACAAACACACCATTTAGTCATTGTGTGTGTGTGTGTGTGTGTGTGTGTGTGTGTGTGTGTGTGTGTGTGTGTGTGTGTGTGTCTGTGTCTGTCTGTTAGTGTGTGTGTGTGTGCGTACAGGGGATTATCACTCAGATACCAGACACCTTGTAGAAATGTCCAGCAGACTGCAGCCATGTTTGTTTTGTGGCAAAGGATGGTGAGGAGAAGGTCAAAGGTCATGGTGGTAATTCTCATCATGCAGCTGCTGCCTGTCAGTGCTTGAAATCCCAGTCCGTTTTCTACCTTCTTTTCTTAGTCTCTCTCTCTTACTCTCTCTCTGTGTAAAATGTCACTGTCATCAGAGGTCACAGCATGTAGATGGAAGATTCTGCTGCACACTGTGAAAACAAACAAACAAACAAACAAACAAACAAACAAACAAACAAGTAAACACATATATTTCTAATAGATGTTAACTCTTTGTGGATGTCTTAGTGTAAGGATAATATCCCCAAAATACTGATCACATTGTGTTGGCACTAACAGCTGATATTTGTGGTCCTCAGAGGATGAACCCTGACTATATCAACAGAACCCACTGATCTCATCTGCTGTGTCATCATGAGGCCAATATTTTAAAGTATACCTCTGATATGAGATCAAGTATTTTAGGGTATATGATAGAAATTGAAGCCTTGAGGAGGTGCTATTCAAGTTTTTTGATTGTTTTTATGTTACATGTCCTGCTTTCTTAGCTGATCTTTTACCTCAAGTTAACATTCTCCTCACGTTCCTTAAGTTTATGGTTTAAATTGCTAGTTTCAAGTCTTCGTCAATGCGTGAGCGTCAACGTCATTTAGTAAATTATTGACACATTTACAGTAATATACATGAAAAAACATAGTATGCTGTAGGGCAATGGTTCTTAAATAGTCACCACCACCAACCTCATCCTTAGTGGCAGTCGTGTCCTAAATTTCTAGAATTTGTTGTTTAGTGTCAGGTGACAACCAGCTTCAAGGTGCATTACAGACAACTACTGTGTTGCTATGTGAATAAACTACCCTAATTCTGCAAATGCAGTGTGTCATGAGAAATGTGCTTCAAGTAAAGCCACAGCACATAGTTTTTGCATCGTTTTCTCAGGTTAACAGGGTGACCCACTGAAAATTGCGCTGGACCCACTTTTGGGACCCAACCCACTAGTTTAGAGCCGAAGCTTCCTTGTGATTCACAAGTCACTACCGATCTGAGGAATCTTTGATGTGTTTTGGTCAGTGGAAAAGATGTGACTTCAATCCCACGGCAACAGCCAGATCAGGTCCGTGCGTGCCTTGGCTCCACCATTGCAATATGTCAGTGCTCACTGAGATAGTATTTTGGCTTCACTCATCACAATGGGAGGAGGTGGAGGTGCTGGTCACATATATATATACAGCCAATGGTCTTTATACTGTGAATGTAGACTTATTCTTTCTGGTTGATTAATGTATGAAATCCCTGAAAGCCTTTTATCCATGCCTGCATCCTCTGAAATATGTTTTAATGAAGGAAGCTTGGTTGATGTGTGTCCCTGCTCTGTTTTCATTTCTATTATTGCTCATGAAATCTGTCAGTGCGAAATAAAACAGAAAGAGGAGAACAAAATACGCTGCTTGAGTTGAATGTCACTGTTTCTTTCTCAGCAAAGTTGGACTCAACTTCAGTATGTTGCCTGGCAACAGCTGGCTGTCAGCACCCACACAGGTGTGTGTGTGTGTGTGTGTGTGTGTGTGTGTGTGTGTGTGTGTGTGTGTGTGTGTGTGTGTGTGTGTGTGTGTGTGTGTGTGTGTGTGTGTGATGATGATGAATAAGACTGACTGTGTGGGCAGTTGAGTACCAGGCAGATTTTCAGAGAGATAAAAGATATATGGAGAAAAAAAGGAGGAGAGGAAAGACAGCATAACGAAGAGGAAAGAAGGAAAGAAGTAAGGAGAGGAGGAGGAGGGGACAATGGAAGAGACAAGAGGAAGACAAGAAGAAGGCTGCTAAAACAGCAGGGCATTAACTTTTCTCGTCTTTCTGTGTCTCTTGCGCAGACACTTCTAGACTGAGTGGTGTCTCCATGGTGACCACTATGGGATGCCAAACTGGTTGCTGGGAGAGGAAGAGGCGGAGGAAGAGGAGGAGGAGACGAGAAGAGGAGGTCAAGGCCGGTGGATTTTTTCCAGCTTTGCCACAGTAGTTGAAGTGTGTGGGTGGCCTCTCCCTCTCTCTCTCTCTCTCTCTCTCTCTCTCTCTAATGATAGCAGCATGAGTAGGAGGGAGGCTGTGTTATTATTTGCACCAGATTTTGCAGAGAAACATTAGAAAGTGTGAACAGTGCTGTTGGAGGTGGAGGGTAATGGGCTTTGCATGAGGGGAGATGATGCAGGGTGCGAGAACACTGAGCTGTTTATTCTCAGGTCTGGGATGAGCTTCGGTTCAGCTCCTTTGGAAAGTTATTGAAATGTAAATAAGACACCTGAACATTAGATATTAGATACTTAGTTTCATTTATCCTTATTTTCAAAGGCAAGAACAACATATAACCCCCTGGCCACATTAGTTCAGCATTGTTCAACTCCGTAGAGTGTATGGCTTCTTTGTGGTGAAACGTCCCAGGTGCCTGTGATGTAATCAGGCATGTTGATGGCATGCACCATCAGGTTTTTATAATTGTGCAGGTATGAAATAAAATGTATTCAAGTCCAAAGATGGAAAATTGGCTTCTTTCTTAGGAAAAAGTTCTTCTTTAAACCTGCTAAACCTAAAGCTTCTAACATTCATTAAACCTGCTTATCTGGGATTTGTTCTTTGGTGAGAACGAAATCTTCAAACAATCATGAACAAAATTACAGACATTTGATTACTGACATGCTGAGATAGTAATCACTGGTCTTGTGCTATCTTCCCTATGGTTTTGCTTTCAATTAACACTACTACTAGATTAGAGAGTATTCAATAGAGACTTTTGGAATATATATTGACTCATTTGGAAAACTTAATGGTTGGATCTATTTGGTCAAGATATGTTCTACCCTAGTTCATCACACCTCTATCGTGTGAGCCATTACATAACAAACAAACAAACAAACAAAGTGCAGAGCTTTGACCTTCAGCAGTTATCTCAACCCATCCCATAATACAACTACCGTTAATCCATGACCCAGGCTATTATTTAAGTGATGCTTGGTGTGTACGTAGCTCTGTATGAGGCTAAGCACTTTTTGTTGAAGGATCTGGTTCTTCTGTACTTCCCCTTTTAACATCGACACATATCCAGAGTACCATTCATGTGATATTTGTTTTTAGGTTTGTTAGTATGGACTGAGATACGTTCTGAACGAAACAGATTAAAATGCTTGAAGAATGATCAGCTTGTGTTGACTTTGGCGACCTCTGTGGACCTTTTCCTCTACATACTATTGAATCTTACATCTTATAAGATTGTGCATTTCCTGGAGAGACTACGCCTAGCTATTAATCTTTTACAGTTCCCGCACATCCCCAACTCCACCGAACCACACACAGCTCCGTCATGACAGTAGATGGAGGGTCAGTGTGTCCATCCTGTGCTCCAGCAGTGTGTGTGTATGTGTTTTACTGTTATATAAGTGTGTCATTACATCAAGATCCAATTCAAACAGCCACCACCCCCTCGTCTCTTATGCAGATCCAATGTGTGTGTGTGTGTGTGTGTGTGTGTGTGTGTGTGTGTGTGTGTGTGTGTGTGTGTGTGTTCAAGTAATGTCTCGGGATGGGTTGGCATGACGACAAAGCGTCCACTTCTAACACTGTATCTAGGGAGAGTTGCTCTCTGAGCACTAACACAAACACACTATTGTTGTTGATCTGCTGGATGCTTTGAAAAGAGATGTCAGATATTTTATGGCAGAAAATGAATTTTAAAGGATCATTCTACTATTTTTTTTTCACTTTCCAGTTTATGTAATAAAAACTCATCATATCCTGCTTAATCTTTCATAAAGTGTGCTTACTGAATGCGTTTCTGTCTCCAACACACACACAGACACACATAAACACAGAGTCGCAGCTGTAAACAGTCTGCTGTGTCAGGGGTTTTGTTGTTATCACCTTGACAGCTGATCAGAGTTTCTCCTGCTGTGATTTAATTGGAACAGATGACAAGCGTTTTGATCATG